>NW_004525871.1:2873-6544 GCF_000260255.1 Octodon degus
TTATCCAACCACCTCCCATTCTCCAACCTGCTCACCTACCTCATTAGAGAATAAATATGAATAATAAACTGTCATAGTGTGCATTCAGAATAGAAAAGGGGGGAGTGTAACTGCAAGAACTATCATACAGAAATATTGTAAGATCAAATGTGTGGATGCTATTACAACTACAAATAATTATTTTGACCAAACATAGATAGAGAGTCAAAATCACTTCAACTAAATACCTGAAGGAGTAAATACTAAAACTGGATACTCAAAGCTAAAAGTTATTCATGGGGAGGCAATATCCTACTAAAACTTTCAATCTAAGTCAAAAATTCTCCTTATTTCTCTAGTCCTCAACATGCACTAATCCCTTACACCCACTAAAAAGGAGAAAAAAGAGGGGGCTACACTGTAATTTTAAAAATTGTATATATATGGAGCAAAGAAATAGAAGTTCTCTGTCCCCCACCAACTCTCCTAAGGCAGAGTAAGGGGCCCAAAAGGAGAAGAAAAGAAATACCAGGGAGCAGAAATTTGTGAAAAGCTCATAAAAGTGATGAAAAAAATAGATGAGTTCAATGAGGAAACAACCGAAAAATTCACAGAGATTTCACTTAATAGGCCCATGGTGAGTTTCAGGGAAATAGGTAGAAAAATGGGTGAACTAACTGATCAGTTCAAAAATTTGAATGACAGATTCAATGGAAATATAGAGTCCTCAGAAAGATGTCAAACAGAAATACCTGAATTAAAAAAAAACTATATAATTCATATATTGGAGAAATGGCCAATGTGAAGACAGTGTGTCTGATATTGAGATCAAAATAATGAATTAGAATAAAGAGCTCAAAGACACCAAAAGGAAAATAAAAGAATAAGAGAGCACTACCCAGCAGCTACTAGGTGACAAGAAGAAGACCAACCTAAGGCTATGCAGAGATACAGAAAACTTGAAGATACCATGCATGGAGTCACAAACATGCTTGCAGAAATCATGGAAGAAAATTTCCAAAATATAAGAAAAGTCCTTAAAAAGTAAGTAAATGAGGATTATAGAACACTAAACAATTATGATGAATAAATAAGCTCATCAAGGTACATCTTTATTAAATTACCAGATATCCAGGAAGAATACCTAGAATTTTAAAAGCAGGAAGATAAAAATTAAAAGAAAATATATATAAAGATAAACCAACTAGAGTCACATTAGACTTCTCAACACAAATGACAAAGTCCAGAAGAGCTTGGAGTGAAGTATTTCAAGTCTTAAAAGAAAACAATTCCCCACAGTTTAACTTAAAGGTGTCCTTCCAAATAGATGGAAAATAAGGTATTTCCATAAAAAGGGCCAGCTCCAAGTATGTATGTGCTAAATCATCTCTAGAAAGAATAATAATATTCTTGATAGAAACAATGAATTGGACACAACCCAAATCAGGAAACTAGTGAGGGCAATGGATAAACAGCAACAAAAACATCAGGAAAAAATAGGATACATCAACAGATTAAAAAGGCAATGATAACAAATACCCAAAACATCTCAGTGATATATCTCAATTTTAACACCTTCAATTCTCTAATTAAAAGGTAAAGCCTGGCAGATTGGACCAAGAAACAGACCATGCAACTATCTATTGCATTCAAGAAATGCATCTGATTCAAAAAGCTATTCATAGACTGAAAACTAAAGGATAGAAAACAACATTTCATACATCAAGACCCTGAAAGCAAGCAGCAGTAGCAATTCTATTTTCAGACATAATAAATTTCAAGCTCAAACTGATTAGGAACAATGAATAAGGCTATTACATACTAGTTAAGGAAAAATTGAACAAGAAGAGATAACATTAATAAACACATATATGCCAAATACTGGAGCATGTATTGCCATAAAACAAAAAATGCTGAAATTAAATGATCAAATAAATACTAGTGCAATCATAGCAGTCTTTTAACATTCAGAAAGAGATAGATAACTAAAAAATGTCCACATCTCATGAATGATCAATGATATTGAACATTTTTTCCTGTGTTTATTTGTCATTTGTATTTATTCATCTGAAAAGTGTGTATTCATCTCAGGTGCCCATTTTTGGATTGGATCTTTGAATTGGGGGGGCGTTCTGAGTTTTTTGATTCTTTATATGTTCTAGACAGAAGCCTTTTGTCTAGGGACACTGGCTACAACTTTTTCCCACTCTTTGGGTTGTCTTTTCACTCTGTTGATGACTTCTTTTGTTTTGAAAAAGGTTTTTAATAAGACGAGATCCGTTTGTTGATTCTTTATAATATTTTCCTTGAAGTTTGGATTTTTTTTCATGAAGTCTCTGCTTGTGTGAGAAAGTAAATAAGTGAATAAGGTCTAAAATGCACAATAAACATTGTGAATTGAGAAGAAACTATTCAAAAAAAAAAGAGATAAACTGCTGGGGAAAGGGGGAAGGAAGGAAGGGAAAAAGAAAAAAAACTTTAAACAGAAGATAGTTAAGACAGTTACATAGCTAGTTTTTCTGAGTTCATTGAGAAGAAAGACTTGTGCTAACATGTTAGGACCACATATCATTCCTGTATCTTGCACTCTAAATAATTACAATAAAGACAATAATATACAATGTATCAATTATTGTAACTCTCCTACTAACCTGTTTTGAAACTGGTTTATTGTTATTTTTATTGTTCTTTTCTTCTTAAAAAAGTTGAATCAAGAAATTTCAGAGCTGACTCACACTCTTGGAATATTTGGAATTAATAGATATATACAAAGAATTCTACCCCTTTACAACAGAACACACATTCTTTTCAGCACTACATGTTACTTTTTTCCAAAATAGATAAAATATTAGTCTACTAAACCTGCTTAAGTAAATATAAAAGAATTGAAATTACCCCACTGTATACTATTAAGCCACTGTGCAATAAAAATAGAAATCAATGACAAGAAATTTTGGAAAAGGTGAAAACTTTTAGAAAATTATCAATATATTCCTCAACAACCAATGGGTCACAGAAGAAATCAAAGAAGAAATTTAAAAATTTCTGAAAATTAATGATTATACAACTAAAAAAAAAAAAAAAAGGAAACCCAGACCAAAACAACAACAAAAACCAAAACCCTCAACCCTTCAGGGCACTATGAAAGCAGTTGCAAGAGAAAAATTCACCACAATCAATGGCCACATTAATAAAAAGAGCAAGCTCAAATACACAGTCTTATGAGAAATCTTAAGATACTTGAGAAGCAACAAAAAACCAGGCCAAGCTGAAATTCAGGAGGGAAATTATAAAGAGAGCTCAGTAGAATAAGCACTTGCCTGGCAAATGCAAGGGCCTGAGTTCAATCCCCGGTTCCAAAAAAATCCCCCCAAAAACCAACCAAACAAAAAGCCAACCAATGAAGAGAGGGCAAGGAGAAAAGCTAGGAAACATGACAGGGCAAAACCATACATTTACATGCACAAGATGGTTAAGGCAATGATCCTGAGAATCTTCTGCAGATTTTTGAAACTAGCAGTTAATTGGTAGGATTCTCACCCTGACTAACTATATATGCTGATGCCTGTGAACTAAGCAACTGCACTGAAGATAGCAATGTGTAATACTAGGGTCATTCTTGGAATGTCTGTCATTCTGGTCTTCTAAATACATACTGCTTGTCATGTCATATCAATTACTGATATTCTATC
>NW_004525871.1:8304-8861 GCF_000260255.1 Octodon degus
TGTTTGGACAGGATATCATGTCTGCATCTTTTCCTATGAATAACCACTACGAAAGCAACAATATGCAATGTATTAATTATTGACACTGTCCTACTAATTGGTTTTGAAACTGACTCATTGTTATTTGTTTCTCAATAAAATTAATTAAGATGCTTAACAGCCCTATAAAAATCAATGAAGTTGACACAGTAATAAAGAATCTACCAATTAAGCAAGGCCCAAGAGCTAGTAGATTTCTGCTGAATTCTATAAAAGTTTTAAAAATTTTTTTTCACTAGTACTTCTCAAGCTCCTTAAGGAAACTAAAAGCAATGAAATTCCACTAATCTCATTTAGAGAAACAAATATTGCTCTGATTTCCAAAGAAGATAAAGATACAACTAAAAAACAAAACAAAACAAAACAAAACAAAACGAAACAAACTATGGGCTAGTTTCCTTCGTGAATGTAGATGCAAACATCCTCAATAAAACATCAGCAAATAGAATGCATCATATTATCAAAAAGGTCATATATCATGATCAAGTAGGTTTCTTTCCAGAGATGCAAGACTGGTT
>NW_004525871.1:9882-10545 GCF_000260255.1 Octodon degus
TCTTCAAAATAAAATAAAATAAAGTAAAATTTAAAAAACTTTATATTTAATATCACATTTTAAATAAGACTTTAGAACCACAGGTGCCATTCTTTTTTTTTCAAACTTCATATATTATTAATTGTTAATATGCTAGGACAGATTATCTTATTGTTATCAAGTTTAAAGCTAGGGGAAGGTGATTGGTCATGAACTTGTTTGCATTACTTCATTTCTTTAAGCCTCTATCACCTCATCTATAAAATGGGGATAAAATATATCTCATAAAAAGTAGTTGTACAGGGGCCAGGGAGATGGCTCAGTGGAATAAGCACTTCCCTGACAAGAGCAAGGGCCTGAGTTCAATCCCCAGTTCCACACACACACAAAAAAAATAGTTGTACAAATTCAATGCAGTCCAAATCAAAATAGTATCAACATACTGTGCATATCTAGAAAAAATAATCCTGAAATTAAGATTGAACCAGAAGTGACCCAGAATAGCAAAGGAAATTTTTGTTAACAAAAACAAAGCAGGTGTTATAGCAATACCTGACTTCAAGCTATACTACAATTCAACATTGGTAAAAATGGCAGAGAACTAGAACAAAAACAGATTCATGGATTGTTGTAAAAGAGCTAAGTATTTTCTCAGTTACCCTTCTCTTGTTGCTGGGACAAAAT
>NW_004525872.1:0-9565 GCF_000260255.1 Octodon degus
GGAGGTTGAGACAGGAGGATCATGACAAATCTGAGCTGCATAGCAAGACCCTGTACTAAATAAATAAATAAATAAATAAATAAATAATCAGACCAGAGTGTGTGAACAGAATGTGAAACTGGTAAGACCACAAACAGGCAGTGACTTTAGACTTTCAGCAAACACAACAATAAAATTGTGAGATTCTATAGTGAAACCTAATGAACTGGCTTTGTTAATTAAGTAGAATACAGGATAAACAGCAATCCCTAAGGCAGTAAGCTTATATCTTACCTTTATAATCTAAAATAGTAGAAATGAGAGAGTGTTGTCAGAAAGCACCAAATAATAGCAGCAGACATGTAACTGGAAGTTAGTTTCCAACAACCAACATAAATCAATTTCCCTTTGTTGAAGAATGTCTTCACTTGGGAGGAATGAAGAAGAAATCAGTATAGGTACTTTAATTTTTTTTTTTTGTATTTTTGTAATGCTCTATATTGAACTTGGGCTTTGTGCAGGCTACCTGTCCTGCCCCCTACCCTAACTATTTTTAAATTATGACTTTTCCTGACAACTGTACATAGAATTAATAAATAAGGATTTTGAAAGGGCCGGGAAAATGGCTCAGTGGAAGAAATATTTGCCTGGCAAGCGCAAGGGCCTGAGTTCAATCCCTGGTTCCACCAAAAAAATTAAAAAAATAAAGATTTTGAATCCTTCCCCTATTGGCCCATGCTCTCACATGGAACTGTGCCCCGTAGTAGGTTTCCAAAGACGTTCCATTTTTGGTCTCACCTTCAGTTGTTGCTGCCTCTTGGAATAATATTGGCTGCTGTCACAGGTGCCACTCTGTCTTAGAGCTTGGGCTAAGAAGCAGCTTTAGTAGGACTGGGTAGAGATGATGTAGGGTACAAAGAATAAAGGCACCAACAACTCTGAATGTAGAGTATGTGATTTACATGCTAGAGGACAGAAATAAACAAATGAACAGTGTGCCAAAAGGGGGTCACCAAAGAAGGAAAAGTCTCCCATGCTTTCATAGAAAGCAATATGGTCAATTAATACTGTGACCCATCCTGGCAGCTGACACTGACAGACAAGTGGAGAAGCTCTGTATGTGGTTCCAAATGTAATGCCTGAGGAGACTTAACTGACCTTGACAGATAAGCAAGAGGTTAATTTTGTTTAACACAGGTCTCACTTTAACTTGGTCTTAAACACCCAGAAGAAAAATATAGTACCATTATCATAAAAGCTAGCTATATAAAGGGACTCAAATTGCTGACCCCTTCTCGAGGTTTCCAGCTGCACCAGTAGATGACCACTGTTGCGGTTCATTAAGGCAGGAAAAGCTACCATGGGATCTACAAAAGCTCAAGAAGAGTCTTTAAATTCCTTCTTTCTAACCTACAGCTAAAATTAGCAGGTCTTATGACAAGAAACATCAGACTTACAGAGATAGCTTCCATCTTAGGGGCACCTAAGAGTCAGTGGGCTACAGTTGCTACTTCAGTCCCTTAAGAGCATTTTCTGGATGCCTCTTTCTAACCTGCCTTTCCATGCTGGTGATCATGCTTGGAATACACGTTATAAGTTCTTGGAAAAAAATTATTTTTTCAGACAGGAGCTCACCATGTAGTACAGGCTGGGCTTGACTTCAGTTACATAGCCCAGGCTGGCTTCCAACTCATAGAAATCCTCCTGCTTCAGCTTCTTGAATGCTGGATTACAGGTATGTGGTACCACTATAAAGCTTTTGAGAAGTGGACTCATTGGCAACCTATTCAGGACCGCTCCTGTCTCTCAGGAGTTATTCTTTCTCCCATTCTTTTTGTCCAATAAATTTTTCTACTCTTTAAAAAATATGGAATTAATATACTTACAAGATAGACTTAAGCCTCAAAATGTGAAAAATATGCATTTCAGAATTGAAGAAATTGGGGCTGGGGAGATGGCTCGATAGAATAAGCACTTGCCTGCCAAGTGCAAGGGCCTGAGTTCAATTCCCAGTTCCACACACACACACACACACAAAAGAATTGAAGAAACTGAATTCTTGCTAAATTCTCTTTATACTGAACCTAGGTTCAAGGTCTGCACTGCAAACTGATTTTATTTATTTATTTTTGAGACAGGGTCTCCCAGTGCAATTGAGGATGGCTTTTAACTCACTATGTAGCCCAGGCTGGCTTCAAACTTGCACCCATCCACCTGCCTCCTGAGTGCTGGGATTACTGACATGTGTTACCATGCTCCAATTTGTAAACTGATGTTTTATAGAGTCTGAAGTCTTATAGTAAATGGACTAGCTTAAACCTGGGTATGGTGGTGTATACCTATAAATATAGCACTCAGAAGACAGAGGCAGGAAGATCACAAGCTTGAGGCCAGCCTGGGCTACATAGTGAATGCAGGGGCAGCTTGGACTGTACCGCATGATCCTATCTCAAAATCCACCAATTTTAAATTTATTTCATCCCTAGTCTCATTTAATCACTGACATGGGACTCTGTTTTCCAGGGAATGTCCCTTTATCATTCCACAGGTACAGTGGTCTGCTGTATCTTGGGTAGTTCTTGAAACTTTGGAGGGAGCATAGTGGGGGTGAAGAAAAACAGGTATCAATATACAAAAGCTGAGTTCAGGCGGATCCCTCTTTCCTGGCGAGAGAAAGTCATGCCCAATACGTGTAGCACATTTATTTATACAATCAGCACATGAATATGTTCATGAAGAGTTCAAGGGGAGGGTAGAATCTGAGACAGTAAGACGATCTGATCTGTAATTAGCCTCCATGGCTTCACAGGAACAACTGGTGGCTTCATGTGGACAAAAGAAAAGTATCTGTGCACACCTGTAATCCCAGCTCTTGGGAGGCTGTAAACAGGCGGATCACTATGAGTCCAATCTAGTATTGACAGGGGGCCGGGGAGATGGCTTAGTGGAATAAGCTCTTCCCTGGCAAGCGCAAGGGCCTGAGTTCAATCCCTGGTTCCACCAAAAAAACAAAACAAACAAACAAAAAATCTAGTATTGACACCCTGAACACCCTGTAGACCCTTCCCTGATAAAATAAATAAATAAATAAAATAATACAATTAAAAAAAAAAGAAAAGTATCTGCATTATCTCAAGTGAAGGTCGAGTCACTGTGTATACCAGCTCTCTGAGCTGTGTACACTTCTCATGGGGCCCTGCCAAATTCATGAGAGGCTCCCGACAATGGTCCTGTGAAGATATCTAAAACTAGGCAAGGTGGTTCTTGCCAATAATTCAGCTACTCAAGAGGCTGAGGCAGGAGGCTTGAGTTCAAGGTTAGCAGTAGCAACTTAGTAAAACTGTTAAGGAAAGAAAGAAGGATGGGGAGGGAGGGAGGGAGGGAGGGGGAGGGAAAGGGAGGGGGAGAAGTGAAGGGAGGGGAGGAAATACTTAAAGCTATAAAGTATTCAATAGGATCCAAGAAAAGTAAGATTCTTCATTGAAACACGTACCACACATCAAATTCTAAACTAGAAATTAACAGGCAGTCAGAGACTGCAGAAGATGAGACACATCAAAGTTGTGGCTGAAGCAAATTTGAAGAGAGCCAGGTCTCCTGACAGCCAGTCCCGCAAGCCCCCCTAGAGATAAACATCAGCAAGGGATCATACTGTTCTTAGCACCACGTGGCCCACCGAGCCTAGCTAATGCATCAAATGCACAGGCGGGTGACCAGAACACTGACCTATACTCCCGACCCTTTCCGAGAAGACCTTTGTTTCTTCTGTTAGAAGTCACAGCTAAGCTAAAGTTACTGATGCTACCCACATGCCCTTGCCATGTCCCCTTGCTATGTACTCAGCTCCGTATTGGATCAATATTAGCAATGCAGCTATACTTGGAATCCTAGAGGTTGATTGTAGTTTGACTGATAGCTAAGTTGTGATTTTGCTGTATAAAATATCCTTGACAAAAAGTCTCAGTAGCAACCCACTTTTGGGACCCCTCTTGTTTCTCAATAAACTTTTCCTACTTCTTAAAAAAATTTTTTTATATCATTTATTTATTTGGTACAGGGTCTCACTATGCAACTTGAATTCATAGTGATCCTCCCGTCTCAGCCTCCTCGGTGCTAGAATTATAGGCAGGTATCATGTCTGATTTTGGTGGCGTGCACAGTGCCACCAAAATCTCTGGGGTTGGCACAACACATGTTACTGAGGATTGAACCCAGGTCCTTGCACTTGCCAGGCAGGCACTTAGACCACTAAGCTACCTCCCCATTCCACTTTTCCTTTCAACCTTTGTCCTTAAATCCATTCTTTCATGCTGGGAGACACAAACTTAGCACATATGACATCTAACATGCTGGGAGTCATTTCCCTGTGATAACTGCACCAGAAGGGCAAGTCTTATTTTATCCTATAAAAGAACGAGAACCAGGTGTGATGGTGTATGATAATCCCAGCTTTTTAGGAGGTTGAGAAAGGAGGACTGTAAATTTGAAGACAGCATGGGCAACTTAGTGATATCATGTTTCAAAACATATAAAAAGGGATTGAACTATGGATAACCACTAAGAAGATAACAATGAACAATGCATTGACTATCAAAACTGCCCTATTAATCAGCTGTGAAACTGTCTCATTCATATTTATTTCTCAATAAAAAAATAAAAAATAAAAAAAACACCAAAAAAAAAAAAAAAAAGGATTGAAGATGTAGCTTAGTACTCATTGGATTTATTTCTGTGTTCAGTAAATGAACATCAAAAAAGAAAAATAAAACAAGCAAACAAGAATGAAGATGGGCTGGAAATAGCTCATTCAAAAAGACCTAAATTCTTGTGTAAGTTCCTGTGTTGTATGGAAGGTCATGGCTGATCCAAGAGACACAAACTCTTTCTACATATTTTTCAGAAGGATTTTTTTTGGCTGGCTCAGGATGCCTTAAGGGCAGGCCTGGTTTTATTTATTTTATTTATTTATTTATTTTTTTGCGGAACCAGGGATTGAACTCAGGCCCTTGTGCTTGCCAGGGAAACACTTATTCCACTGAGCCATCTCCCCGGCCAAGGGCAGGCCTGGTAAGGCATGAGGATCTGGAGATCGAACCATAGTGTACTGAGCCTGACTGCCTTTGCTTAAGCAGACACTTAAACAACTGAGCTCATGGGCAGGACCCCTCTACATATTTTTAAGGAATAACACCTAGCAGCTCAGACTCAAGTGATCCTCCTGTTTTCAGCCTCCCCAGTGTGTCATGTGGTGTGGGGGATTGAATCCCGGTCCCTGAGCTTGCCTAAGCAGGTATACTTAATCCACTGAGGAATTTTATTTATATTCTGATTAGGTAATTTCACATAAAAATCTGGATTTCTGACTTTCTTTAAAAATGGGAGAAAAAATGGGGACCATGGATATAACCCTGTGATGAAGCACGTTGCCTAGCAAGCGCAAGGTCCTGAGTTCGATTCCATTACTGCTAAAGTAACTGATAAATGAGGTTGGATAGAGAAAAGTGAGTTCTGGGAAGCCATGTTTACTCCTTTCCTGGTTCTTCCTGACCTGGAATGTCCTTTCATTCATCTTCTAAACAGCAGTTGGCTCAAATGGGCCTCCTTCCTGATGTACTCAAGCAACTCCAGCTGATTCACATCTGCCTCTCACTTCTACATACTCTAGAATTTTGATTCAACGGGCTGTGTACAACCTAGAAAGGAAGGCTTTCTAGCGAGGCTGAGGCTTCTATCTACCTATATCCCCTCGTGACAAAGCTGAGCACAGATGTTTGACACCTGTCAAATACACGGCTTACAGGTACGTGGTTGTTAGTGAGGCTGTGCAGCGGCTACGGCTGACAGTCACTGACTAGCACGAAGGCCCAGTTACCGGGCAGGCAGTGTTTTCCTCCATAATACGGGGGAATGCTAGCACCCGTCCGATAGGTTACTAGAAAGGCTGGCAGCGCTCCCGCACCTTCCACACAAAACAGGAACTCGCTCATTCAGGGGACCCCTGGTTCCGGCATCTTCTTGGTTAGGTGGCCTCCTACCACCGCCCCGGCTGCCACCCGGCCGCCCAGCGCTAAATGGGCCTGGCAGCAG
Organism: Octodon degus; assembly: GCF_000260255.1. NCBI lineage: Eukaryota > Metazoa > Chordata > Mammalia > Rodentia > Octodontidae > Octodon > Octodon degus. The sequence goes on from NW_004525872.1 coordinate 6,067, forward strand.
GTGCAGGAAAGGGGCCGAGAACAGCGAATCGGGTTGGTTGTGTACGTCACCGAAGTGACAGGGAGGCGTAGCGGAGGACCTGCAGGGCACAGGAAGTCCCCGTCTCCTCTCGCTCCCAAGTGCCCGCGCTCCGCGCCGGAAGCCAGGCAGAGCCGGCCGGAAGCCACGCCCCAGGGCGCCGGGTGGCTGCTCTGCAGTGAAAGCAGCAACCAGGCAGGACCCTTTTGCAGACACCCGGCTTGGGGCCATAGTGGGCATACACAGGAGTGCCTGACTAAAATCACTTTCCTAATTGTTGCAAAACAGCCGAAGTAATGCTCCCTGCTTGTAGACAATCTGCCTTGAACATGGTCAGCCTAGAAGTATTTGCAGTACTGCTTATTCGTCAACTATTTTTCCAAAAAATCTTGCATTTTAGGTGCACATTTCCTATTGTTAACTGTGACCCCAAACTTTACTAGGTCTCAGACAAACGGCACTGGCGTTCACACAGCTCAGGCTGGCCTTTTTTTTTTTTTTGGTGGAACAGGGGATTGAACTCGCCCTTGTGCTTGCCAGGCAAACGAGGCTGGCGCTGGCCTTTAACCCCACCCCTAGCCATCCTCTTGCCTCGGACCGCCAGCGTGGGATTACATCCGTGTCACACCTAGTCTCACTTAAGGAATACTTTCTATCCAATGGCACAATGAATTTTCACACAATAAAAACTTTATACTCAAGTCCATAGAGTAAGCCTGTTAGATAAAAACAAGATTAACTGCCTTTTCTGTGCTTCTGAAAAAAAAAAAGGAAAATCCACCTTATTTAGTGTTGAGGACAGAGTTCAGTAGTAGGTACTAAGGCCCTGAATTCAATCCCTTGTGCAGTAAAAACCAAGTTAAAAACAACCCACGAGCTCTGATTTCAGGAAACTGTTGTGGTGGTACGATTTTTTTTTCCCTTGGGGGAACTGGGGATTGAACTCAGGCCCTTGCCTTTGCCAGGCAAGCAAGCACTTATTCCTGCCCCAGACCGTTTCTTCTTTCTTCTTAAACAGTGTTTTTCAATAGTGGCCTCCAGCCACAAGAATGGCCACCTCCAAATAGCAATTACCACCGAGCTTCTCTTTCCAGCTTCAGAGGATAACAGGTGAGAGCCACGGAAAAGGAACTAGTGTTTCAAAGCACAACAAAACAAAGAAGCTTCGTTTTCGCATTTTTAATTAAAAGTTACACACAGGAGGACTTTATTCCTGCATCTTCTCAATCGTTTCTTCCTTGTATTTGCCCTTTTCCTTTCCTACTTGGCGAGACTTGGCTTTCCGTTCCAGGATCTTTTTGCGGTCTTTGTCCAGTTTTAGCCTGGTGATAACCACCTGCAGGAAAACAAAACAAAAACACTCCCAAGCTTTAAATGGTTGTCAAAACAAAAGGCTCAATGACCAATCCCTTTTCCAAACTTGAGGTAGTGGATACCTAAACATGAAATGATTACTACACCTGACTTCAAAGTTCTGGAATACAGCTGAGCCCCTGAAGTCAAACCTGACTCCAAGTGTTCACCCAGGCTCTACCAACAACTGGAAAAGGCAAGGCAATGTGTTTTTCCTCAGTCTCTTCTTTATATAAAATCTAACCTGTTCTTTTTTACTGTGAAATTTAACTATTCTATATCTCAGCAGTTTTACAAGCAAACCAGGTCATATTTAAACATTTTTGCTTTGTGCAGCTTAGAATTCTAAAGCTGGAAATTACACAGTCCAGCTAGTTCCATGCTCGGTATCTTCCAGTCAACCATGTGTTACAGTAATACCTGCACAGCCATGTAAAGGCAGCAGACTCCACAACAGCTACACCTTGGAAGCAGCCTGTATGTTCACCAACAGATGAATGCGTAAAGAAAACGTGGCATTTGTATATTCTACTCTGCCAGGAAGGTTAACCTTTGAGACACTTGTAGGAAAATGAATGCACACTGAGACAATAATGCAAAATGAAGTAAGACACACATGCTTAAACGCTGTAGTTTCTGGTGGGAAACCAGAAGTACAAGCTTTTAAAAAGCAAAACAGCTTAATAGGCAACAAGAAAATATATCTCACAAGGAAGGTGAGGCATGTTATGTACATGCACCAATGCCCCATGAATAGAATCATTATGTACTGCAAACAGCTAAGAAAACTTTATGAAAAACAGTGGGTGGATGCCTGTAATCCTACCACTCAAGAGACAGGAGGATCACAAGTTTGAGGCTAGCGTGAACTGTACGGTGAGACCCTGTCTCAAAACCCTGCCCAAGCCCCTGATTTAATCCTCAAGTACAGAGTAGGATATTTCAGTCTTGGGAAGGAAAGTGAGGTGGAAAAGGACATTAAAATATAGCCATGTTGACCAAAACACAAGATTACAAAACTTATATTCTGAGTATAGTGAGACAGAAAACAAGCAAATGTTACTTCATTTTGACAGAGAAATAAACCAATTGGAGAAGGTTGAGGAACAGGGGCATTTTAGGCCATCAGGCAAAGCCATTCCACTAAAGCTACATTTTAACAGAACCTGAAGGGGTGAACCATCTAGCTTACAACTACTCAAGGAGAACAGCAAGTTAAATGCCCAAAAAGTGTTTAGTAAAGGGTTTGATTACCATTATCAAAAAGCATACATCCACCACCAATTCTACCTCAAAGGTGTGTGAACCTCAAATTTATAATTTAATCACGTGCTGCCAACCAGCAGATATACTTGGTAGTAGCATGGTTTAGGAACACCAAAGAGGGGAAGGGAACATGTAGAATCGAAGAGTCAATTAGCAGCTGGTGGAAGGGATACTGGATAGTCTTAGAGCTGACCTGACAGTAATGAGCAGATGGGATTCTAGGTAAAATGCAACAGTAATGAAAAGACTTTGACAAGAGGTATATAAATAATGTTATTTTTGGCTCAAGCAATGGGAGGATAGTTGTCATATACACAGATGGGCGGTCTCAAAGGCAAAATGAGTTTGAACATGCTAGGTCTGAGATATTGATTATTCACCTCAAAATGCAAAATTAGAACTGAATATTGTGCACAAAGCTCAGAGAGGAAAAAGTGGCCTGGAACCACTGGCTCCTAGTTATCTGAATTTCTAATGGAATTACTACTGAGCCACTCAAAGACCAACTGTGTCACATGCTGCACTGAGAAACACTACAAATGACTAATGACACTCACTGGACTAACCACCTTAACACCAGCTGTTCTGGTGGCAACAGGCAAAAATGACTTTTAGGGTAGTGACAAAGTCTTGCTTTTAGGAAATGCATACAATGTACTTAAAGATTAAGTGTGGCGACACAATTCACTGGGAATTTTAATAGAGAATTCCAGGCAGAACGCACACAGGTGCTTTAGTGTTCTAACTTTTCACTTTTCTGTAGGCTCAATATGAGCAATAGCACCAACAAAGAATCTCTTTTCCTAGTATTTTACACTAAATGTACAGATAAATTCTTGGAACACAGAAGTATCACCATGAA
>NW_004525873.1:0-1516 GCF_000260255.1 Octodon degus
GATCACTGTGAGTTTCAACTGCAAAGGGAGGCACTGTATCAACAACAAATAAAATAAAACAAAACAAAACAAAATAAAATATTTCATTTTGGAGTGTGCGAATTATGACTAAAGTCTATTTTTTTTTTTTGAAGCAGAGATTGGACTCAGGCCCTTGTTCTTTCCAGGCAAGTGCTTATTCTGCTAAGCCATCTCCCTGGACCCCTTAAGTCTATTTAAAAAATAAAAATTACGGAGCTGGGGATACAGGTCAGTAGAATAAGTACTTGCCTACCAATAGCAAGGGCCTGAGTTCAATCCCTGATTCCATCAAAAATAAATAAAAACTGATAAAATAATTTTATTTGCCCTTGCTTTTCTTTTCCAGTATCCACTGACTTACTGATTTCAAAATGTTTCAGAAAATGTGCAAAATTTAACTTTTAGCTTTTATTATAATAATAGTGCACTTACACTTCATCAGTATCGCTAGAATCAATAAATATTAGTGATAAATTTAATATGTTTAAGGACAATATTTTCAAAAATGAGGAAACTGGAGAAATTAAGGAGGGTGTCCAATGTCACAGAAAAAGTGTGGGGGTTATAGAATAATTATGTCCCATTTATTTGAAAGGTAACCTGGCTCAATAATTTTGCTTGTTATTTAAAAGAGACAGAACACTGGGTCACAACAATCTGTCCCATACTTTTGTACTGTAAATTTGTTCTGTAGTGTAATGGTAGCCAGCTGTGGGTCGCAGTAGCTCCACTTGGAGAGTGCAGGAAACAATGTTACATTCATTCACACGGCATGACAAGCTGCAAGGTGTCAAAAAGCAAGATGCACGCACGTGTACAAAAGTACCAAACTGGGATGTTTAACCACATAGTGCTCTGGGTAATAAATTTAGTGTATGTTTTCCAGAGGATCACAGGGGGTAAAATGCACCTACACCATTGTTCCATTCTGGAAACACATACTATGGTATAAAGAGAGGTGGTGTGTCTACAGTAGCTCTGCCTGGGGAAAGCAAGAACTGCTCTGTGTGTTCACCCACCTAGCAGGCAAATGGCATGCGCCGAAGTTCCAAAGCAGCAACCAGTGAGTTTTACTCATGAAATCTTCATTACTAAATTACTGGGGTTGTGGATTTTTTTTTTCAGAACTGGGGGTTGAACTCAGGCCCTTGTGCTGGCCAAGAAAACAATAATTCTACTAAGCTATCTTCCCAGCCCCAACAGATTTTTTTAGGGAAGGGACTATAGGGTGTTCAGGTCTCACTGCTATATCAGATTTGTAGTGATCTGCATCTGTACTGCCTCCCAAGAGCTGGGAATACAGTCATCCGCCAGCACGCCAAGTCTCAATTGCACTCTCAGCATGCCCCAGGAGCTGGAAGGGACTGCAGGATTTCTTCAAAATTTTTCATTTGATTCTTTTTTTTTTTCTTTTCTAGTAGAAGTAGCCCAATCCAGTACAGTGGCACATAAAATACCAGATTTGCAGCTTTTGGAAGAGGTCAAAGTGAATCAT
>NW_004525873.1:2622-4360 GCF_000260255.1 Octodon degus
CGAGACCTCACACCCTCATTAGCTAATTTAACCTAAGTCCTTCAGAGGGGTGCAGCCAGGGGAGCACCTGAATGGTCTCTCTCTAAAGGACACCCATCCTTTGCCTGTGGTACAGTTATTCAAGGAAGCACAATACACTTGATAGGGAGATAGAATTGGAACTATTTAGTTAAAACCCACAGTCCATGCCTACAGAAAAAGGGTCTTTAATGGAGTTAAAATTAAAACCAAACCACTATATGCATCTCAAAAAAAAAGACTCCTTCCTGAGAATTTCACTGTGATGTCCTCATCATTTACTATAGTTTCTGACAACACCTATACCTTTACTCCCCGCCCCAGACTCATTTATTTCAGCCAACTGGACTGATTCTGCTAGCCATTGCTTGCAGTAAACCACAGAGGCCCTCCCTTGAGCACTTTGTGCTTACATGCCTATCCTGTTCAGATGACGTCATCTCACGCCCACCTAAGATGACTGTCAACAATTTCTTGAGTTCCATGATTTTTTTTTTTTGCTCCGAATGCCCTCAGAAGTTGTTTTCTGGCTGGAGTGTTGTGGGAATCGAACTACAGCACCCAGAGCCTGACAGCTTTGTGGAAACAGCCACTTAAAGAACTGAGTTAGGGCCAGGCCCCCGAGTTCCATGTTTTGACTAAGAAAAAAATTGGAATGTCATCCCTGATGAATGACCTTTCCCAAAGGTCGCCGTGCCGAGGAGCATCAAATCAGTCAAGTATTTCTCAAAGACATCAAAAAATGTGGACAAAAGCCCATCAGCTATTATTACCCAGAAGCCTGATGACAAAAAAGCACCTGATATCCATAAGAAAATCCAGTCTTATAAAGGATCATACTCTCTGGATATAATTTATAAGGGTTATGGACACAAAGCATAAATGTCCCTCCCATCTTTTTGATAACAAAGAGCTGACTAGACACCTCAACCAGAACCTCTCCTCTGCCTGTCCAGCCTGGATCAATAGGACAGACTGAGCTCTGTCAAATTGGTGACCTGAGAGCCCATGGTCTTTGCAAACGTTGGGGGTGAACCTGAGAATGTTTTAGTAAACAATGGAACAGAATTCTCTGGCTTCAACACTCATCTCTGTCAAAAGTTACCATCACCAGGGCAACTGGAACCCTTGCCTCTCACCTGTCCTACCAGGAAGAAACTTGAAGTCTGACTTGAGACATCTCACCAGACATGAATTCCTGCATAAGACACTTTCCACACCACTTCTGGGAAGAGACAACCTCTTCAAGTCAGAAACAGCTATCTTCTTTAGACCAAGCCAGTCATCTTCCTCCTTGTTTAACTTTAAACTTTCAATATTTACTGTTCCCCGAGAAGAAGATATCTGTGTTATCTTGGCAAAAATAACCACAGTGCTGAAATTCTGAAAATACTCCTTTTAGAAATATGAGTCAAAGACTTGCCTCTGGAACTGGCCATCAACTGTGATCCATATCCTACTTCATGAGGAGCACAAACAGGCATCCAGCCACACATCGGTCACCAATACCAACATATGATCTTGAGAAACTTAATCTGTGGTTCCTGTACCACGCACTCACTTTGGACTGGTACTCAATTGCGAAAAGTGTGTGGGAGCTCTCCCCCTACCTTCATGGAGTCCTTACCAACAGATTAGGCCAAGATCCTGTCACCTTTCTCTGGAACAGCCTGTTTTCTGTCCTTTACAGCTCCATCATTGCCCCCAGCAAAGAAAAATG
>NW_004525873.1:5620-6820 GCF_000260255.1 Octodon degus
TACATAGGACACAGAGATGACAAGCTATGAAAGCTGAGATAATAAGGCATCATGATACATAAAGAACTTGTTACCATCTCCAAAGAACTTGAACTAGAAAACACTCTTGTGCACACGAGTAACCCAGATGCATATGAGCTACTTCTTAAAAAAATATTTCCAGAAATCTAGATTTAGATTCACCATTCCAGAGTTAGAAGGGTCCATCCCATTGATTGGTAGAATATGTACCTGGACAGCTCCTCTGGGGCTCAATCTACAGAAACAACACCCTCAAAGTCCTGCTCTGGTAAATCTGGAGGTTGACCAAGCCACATACAGCTAAAGCATGGGGACACCACTCACAGGATTGCGACACAGCTATTCCCTTTGATATTTGATATTTGTGCCTTTTCAGGCTGCTTACACTGTTCTGGCCTTTCTTCCTCAACCCCATATTTGTGGATTTTCTTTGAAGTCTATGAACAGTTGCCTCTAGAGTACAAAACAATCAATGAAACATTGACCACGATGTGATGAGGGTCCAGGCATACTGAACACTCTCCTAAGTCAGATTAACGCCATCACTACCTCGTGAGAGTAATGTTACAGAAAAGATATTGGCAAAAAATGTCTCTTCCTAAATGTGACTTAGGGAAAGTTTGGTAGCACAACATCTTTTGGAGCTTGGCTTGGGCCCATCCTAAAGTCACTGAAAAGCCTAATGTCTTTGCTGTTAGTTAGGCCTTGTCTCAGAAAGTCTCATGTAGTATGTCCAGCAAAGATTTTCCATGGTAAATAAAAGTGGTGGGAAATACAGCAGAAAATGTCCCCTGCCCCAGCCAGTATAATGCATACTTTCTTTTTTCTTAATTTTATTGAAATATATATAATGAGACTGTTTCAAATCAGGATAGTAGGACAGTTCCAATAATTAATACATTGCATATTGCTGTCTTCATAGTAGTTATTCAGGGTATACCAGTCTGGGTTGGAATTTGTTTTCCCTCAAGAGTTGTAGTACTTTGCTCCATGCTCCTTCTGACAATGCACAGTGAAGAGAAGTATGTCTTTATGCTTATGGGTTTCATTTTAAGTGTGATCTGTTTCTTTTTTCTGTCAGCTTTTAGTTTATTCTTGTGTTGAATATCTGAGATCTTGATTGTTACATATCTGGGTGGTTCTTTCTTTGTTAGTTTGTTTGTTTTCTGTGTTTTTTTT
>NW_004525873.1:9660-10251 GCF_000260255.1 Octodon degus
GTATCCAAGTTCTATGCTCTGAAATGCCGATTACTAGAGGTGAAAAATGTGGAGGTTAATGGTACAGAAAAGATGTTGTAAAGGACAGAAATTTTTCCATTCTCAATGATAAATCTCAAAATTTCCTATGAGGCAAAGTATGGGTAATGTCTGGTTCATATTTAAAAACCTGAGAGCCAAATATAAAAAACAATCTTAAGACATGGAAGACACTAACATACATAACAACCCAAACTACATACAAAGGAAAAGGATAAGAGTGATGAGTGGGTTCTGTCAGAGATCATGCAGCTCATTATCAAAAAGAAAATCATTTGCTATAAAAGAAAGTTAGCACACTACATCAATAGATCAAAAACTAAAAACCACATGATAACCTCAATTGATGCAGAAAAGGCTGTGGACAAAGTTCAACACTCATTCATGTTCAAAATCCTACACAAAATTGGAAAAGATGACCTCTACTTTAATCTGGTAAAAGTCATTTATAAAAACCCAATGGCTAACATAATCCTAAATGAGGGAAAACAAATATTTTACTCTTTGATCTGGTAGAAGACAAGGATGTCCTCTATAACTGCTCCTATTCAA
>NW_004525874.1:0-9469 GCF_000260255.1 Octodon degus
GGCACAATAACAGAGACAGGAGCCATTCTGAAGAATTGGATGGCTTGTTGTATTCCATTGGAGGCCAGAATAGCTACAACAGCAGGATAATACTCAATAGCTTTAGCTGGGGATATTTTGGGATGGATCCACAAGAGTGGACCCTCTTGCCATAGCAGCCCTGTGGGCTGACGAGAGGTTGGCAGGATGCACAAGACAATGTCCTTGCCTTCCCGTACCCGGCATAAGGAGGCATCCCACAACCGCTCCTCCACCAAATGCAGGGCCTCCTGGGCCTCCTTAGTAAGCTCTCTGGGAGAGTCCAGGGCTGGATCGCCCTGCAGGATGCCATAAAGGGGTTTTAACTCATAATTAGCCAGTTTTAGGTATCCTCTGATCCAATTAAGGTCCCCTAACATTTTTTGAAAGTCATTCAGAGTGATTAAGTTGTCTTTCTTTAACTCTACCTTCTGAGGCCTTACTTCTGTTGGGTAAATTTTTGAGCCCAGATATTCTGTCACTCGTCCCATTTGTACCTTTTCTGGAGCCACTAATATTCTCTCAGAAACTTTTCAAGTGTTTTCTTACTCAATCTTAGTTTCCATGCGTGCAACAGCTCCGTTAGAGCCTGAAAAATTGGGTGCGAGGAAGAAGCGCCCATAATGGTTACTACTGCTTTTGGCTTGTTTTCCTTTTGGTTTTAGTCCACTAATCAGCGGACTCTCGCTCTCTCTAACTAAAGAGAGGCGCCCATTACCTGGGATACCCTCACTCTAGGTGAGACTCACGTTTTCCCCTGAACCAGGAAACGCGAGTATGTTCCCCCGCTCTAAGTGGACCCTTACCGGGCTATTCCTCACGTGAGCTGAATTTTCCGCTCTAGGCAGACCCCACTTACCTCGGGGCTTACCGGTACCATTCGCGCAGAGCTCCAACCAGGAACGGGACTGCAGTTCCCGGGTTTCGGCACCACTTGTCGTGCGCGGCCTTGCCTGCAAGAATGACGCGACCACTGGTTGGTTTTCTGCGCAGCTCTTTATTGTTCTCTTGCATCCATCTTCTCTCCGTCTTCTCTCTGTCTTCTCTCTCCCAAGGCCCCTGCTCTTAGCTTATAAGTCCCAGGGCTTCCAACCATGGGGTGCCACGTGTGTACTGCCCATTGGTCCAGGTATGCGGAAGCAATGCATTAGCCCAAGCCTTGGCCATATATGGAGCTGTTTACTACAGGAGCGCTCACCCCCTGAGAGGGTGGAAGGCGGAAACCGGCGCCATCCTAGGGCACGGCTACACGCAGCTCCCTACACAGTGACATCTAAACACTATAGTTGTATGAATTCAGCAAAACAATCCAACACAGTCCAGCAGTCCACAATAGTAGCAGAAGTTGTTGACTTGAACCTTGATCCTTCCATTTTTGTGAGGGCCAACAGCACACTGGGTCCTTCAGGGAGGCACCTGGCCCCATGCTTTGTTTGATGTTTCATTAATTATCTCACCTTTCATCACCTGTTCCATGTTGCTCCCAGCCCCTGAAGATGATGCTCCTCACAGTGTGTCATTGGTGCTGCTGGGAAGATTGGGGCTCCCTTTCTCAGTGACTCCTTTCTTAACTCAATGCTATGTCCCATCCAATGTAGAGAGAAGAAGTAGACCCACACCAAGTGATACCATGATTGTTCAATGCTTTTCAGACAGAATTTATGGTATTTCATTTTTTTATTGCTTTGTTGCATAAACTAGATATTGGAGATATAAGAGAATTAAAAGCCTTGTTTCTGTCTGTATGTTTCTGTTCCATTTGTGGATAAAGCAGCAACATCACATAAGTATGTGAAAGGTATATATTATAAAGGAAGCAGTGAAATATTTGTGTCTGGGTTTAGGTACCTGGAGTGATCTCTGAAGATGGAAGAGGCATTTATAGTGAAGAAAAAGGAAAAGTCACTTGAGACAAATGGAATAGCATGCATTATAACATGGTGAGAAAAACATGATTTTGCTGGAGTGGGAAAGGACAGTAGAAGACAGAGAGAACTAAGGCTGGGCATGGGCTACATGCATATGATCCTTGTGCTCAGAGGCTGGGCAGGGGGCTCTGATGCTTGAGTCCCACCTGGGTGAGATTCTGTCTCAAAATAAAAAATTAAGAAGGCTGAACTTATAACTCAATGATAAGGGCCTAGGTTTAATCTCTAGTACTGAAAAAAAAACCTTGTAAAACATTTTATTTCAATGTAAGAGTTGAGGGACTAAGTTATCAAGGTTAATACTGAGGTTTGAGCTGGTAAGCTGGTTAATTAAGATAAAGAATGTTTGATTTTGGGTACAAACTCTTCAAACTCTTCAGGAGAGCTTGTGAAGCTTTCTCAAAGCCACTATATTTTCAGTGTTAGAATCAGGATTGTGGTGTGCAGCTGCTGGAGAGATCGCTTCTCTATGAGCACACATGGACCCTACCCAGATTCTTGGTATTGTAAAACAGCGAAGTGTACAAGTGACAAAAATGCATTTACTCTACATTAATTGTAGGATTTATTTATTTATTATTTTAGGAAAGGGTCTGCATGGTGTTCAGGGTTTCACTACTAGATTGGTCTAATAGTGATTCATCTGTTTACAGCCTCGCAAGAGCTGGGATTACAAGTGCACACCACCATGCCCAGTCTTAATTGCTGTCTCAGTGTGTCCCAGGGTGGGGCCAGCACAGTATTCCCAGGGATTGAACCCCTGGTCCCTGGGCCTGCTTGCAGGTGCTTTAGTCCATTTAATCCAATTTAATCTTTAAATGAGATATTTACCTAGATAATTTTAGGCTTTGAAATTAGATTTTTTTAAAAGGAAATACATTAAAGAGAAATCAAAGGGACAGAGAAAGTTGTGGTATATGTATTCTTCTTTGTTAAGTATTACTTAAATTGATTAAAGTGATATACATTAGAGTTCTTTAGAAGGAAGAAAAATGGAATAATCAGAACAATTCATAGCCAATGTGGCATGCACTCCAGTATTTTTCCACCCTTTATTATTATCATTATTATTATTATTATTATTTACAAATTTACAGATTGGGTAAAAATTTGGAGCTAATTTCTCTTAGTTCATTGAGAAGAAAGGTTTCTACTGATATTGTTTAGACAAGACATCATGTCTCCATCTTTTCCTCTGAATACTAGGAAGATCACAATATGCAGTATATTGATTATTGTAACTGTCCTACTAACCTGTTTTGAAACTGTTTCACTGCTATTTATCTTTTTTCTCATTAAAATATAAAACAAAAAAATTTGGAGTAGTTACTTGCTGTTGGAAGTAATTAGTGATTTCTCTTGTTGAAAAATGCAAAGGAATCAACTGCAGCCCAAAATCACAAAAAGGGATGTTCTCATTTACTGTAGTGACTTGGTGCAATCATACTTTTTATTCAAATTGTATCATATAAACAGTCTTCCCATTTGTTAAAGATTGTACCATCAAATTCAACTGCCTATGTTTCTGAGTGGTTAGCCAGGACTTTTCTGGTGCTAATAATGTTCTGTTATTTGATCACACCTGCATTAATTCAGTTTGCAAAATTCAATGCAATGTACTAAAAATATATGAGTGTCTTGCTATGCATTTTTAAGCCAACAAATTTATTAAAAACCTAGTAATGTATGTTTTGACTTATATTATGTGATTATTTCATGATTTTTTGAACAAAATAGGTGTTTTGCAATGTGAGAATATGGCTAGGTAACTTATCTTATACACTCTTATTTGTTTTTGTCTGTTGGATATGCATATTTTCAGGCAGCCTGGTGAAAATCATACTATACCAAGAAAACTAGGGTAAAGTGTACAGTGTATGTTCTGTGTGTTAGGTGGTTTAAGGTTTTCCAAACAGTACTCAGAGATTCTAGTTTTGTGCCTAAATTTCAAAGTAAATCTTAGAAAAATACTTTCCTTAGGTGAAGTTAACTTGCCTGGGACAGAAGACGTTTTTAAGGATGCCAGTTTGCCCACTGTATGGCCCAAGTGTTTATTCAGCTGAGGCTTGGATGAAAGCCACCACATCAATGTCACAGTCTCTTAGCACATGTGAGAAAAGTACATGTGATACATAGCAAATTAGGTGTCATGCTCTGAGAAGGGTGGAATGGGATTGATTTGCCACTTTTAGCAATGCTCTTTTCCTGTCAGCTGTGGCTTTGAGAAAAGCATTAGAGATTCTTGTCACATATGTTTCTTTCATAAACTGTTGAGGGAGAATGACATTCTGCAGAAATGGTTTACTACTCTTTTTTCTTCTCTTGGGGAAACAAAATACACTTGCGATTCTAGCCAAATGGACTCAAGGAACGCTCTCCATTTGTACCACAATAGTATTAAGGATCATGACATTCACTAAGTTGATTTTAGAACTTTGTTGGCAAATGCAGTGCTGAGGTATTTATTCAGCCTTCATGCCTTTGAGGAGATTTTGTGTTGCAGAGGAGAGTAGTAAATGAATCATTGGCTTTTAAAACTCACATTTAAAATGTTTGTTTCATTTTATTCAATGGCTTACAACCAATTAATGTTTTTAGCATATTGTACTCCATACAAATAACTAAACTATAAATAAAATTATTTGTATCTCCATTTTTGATTACAAGATGATGAGGTTATAAATAATAATGTTGGTGTGAAAAATTCTTGATAGAATTATTTAACAATAATTTTAAAGTTAAAGGATAAGAACTTTTCATCCACTGAATTTTAACTTACCATTTCTATTCGATGCAATTTTCCCTGGGATTTCAGTGTGTAAAGATAAACATTCTGTACCCGAGAATTTTCCAGCTGAACATAGTTACTATAGCAACTGCAACATTAGGTGGGATGTAAGAGAATGAATGTTTTATGAAAAGCATGCAATCTATATGTCATATTAATTTTTCTACTTTATACTACGTACAAGTCAGAAAGTTTCCCTCTACTGTGTGTATAACTGGTTTCTAACCATTTCACTCAAAGTATTTTTGTTTTAAACTTCTTGAAGTTTTGTCTTTACACACATATGCTCAAACTTTGATGTGTACAGACATTGATATGCAAAATGTCACATACCAACTTCGATGTTAAAGAGCAAGATATGTGCAATTTCTGTTTTCAAGTGAATCAACTATTTTTAAAATTATATATGGAAATACAATGGTCTGCATTCTTTTGAAGAATAAGAGAAAAAATGGAAAGATGATGCCATATAAATAACTTTTGTTAACTTTCTTTTCTTGTTTTGAAATTCTGTACCATTTGTATTGTTTTATGCTGCTTTATTTCTCTTTGTTCTTGGTATTTGTTTTTGTTTTCTCCTCTTTAAAATGAAAAAAAAAGAAGAAGAGAAGAAAACTTTCTTAGGGCAGTCATGTTTGCTGATAAAAAGACTTTTGACCTTTTTCTAAGTTGTAAATATAAGTTCCTAAATATTTGTATTGAAATATATTTTTGTTCCCTTTGTTGACAAGGAACTTAAAATTTCTTTTATTAGTGGAGCATAAATGACTGAAAACAGGCAGTGTTATTGTTTATATTCAGCTGTATCCCAAAAGCTTGATGTACTTACACACAGTAGTTGTAGAAAGTGACTGGATTATAGGGTGCTACAGCTGGCTTGGTGTTGGAAGGCAGGAGCAGGTTAGAGCCAGATCCCTGGGGATCCTTTGAAGCTTGCCATGTGCTGCCTGCTATGTGCGCCCAAGCAGGACTCCCGCATTTCCCCTCTGGCATACTGTCTTGCTTTGGAGCCAGTTGACTATGGATGGATACCTGAGCCACATTCTTTAAACTGTAGGTGTTGGCATTGTGTCTCTACAGAAAGGAAAGTGACAAGGATAGTGCAATGTCACTTTTGATAGAAATGAGTTCAAAAGTTGTATTGCACTAAAGTATAAAATACACACCTAGCAGTTTACTTATTCTGAGTTCTGCAGTAAGGCCTGTGTAGAACAAAATATATGTTATGGAATTTTTCTGTATAATTGCTTTGTAATATAATGTTTTAAAGTTCAGATTCTCTACACTGGAAAGATTAAGGAATCTTAATAAGTTAAATTTCTGCAAGTACTTTTTGCATCAGTCTATGATCTGTAGAAGTTTTGTTAGACAACAGGTCCAACACAGTAGTGTATGAGTAATAAGTAAACATTTTTGTACACTTAAGGTATGTTTTAAAACCACAGGTCACTGACAATAACACTTTGCCATCTGAAACTGATCCAATGGGCAACTATTATTTTAAGGAGGAGACAAGACCTGGAACATAAATAAAGGGCTACATCTTTCAAAGCTTCAAAGATACTTAAAAAAATATTTGAGTGCTTGTAAAGCATTTGTTGAATTGTGTTTGTGCCTATATTAATTCAGAAACATACGAATTTATGATCCAAACGTGTAGTTTTACATTTTAGTTTACATTTTTTTTCACAGCTCCTCAACCAATCATGAGTCTCATGTAATAGCTAGACTTCTGGAGGACATTAAGTGGATGACACACATATCATTTTGTTTTCGTCAGTATCAGTGAGGAATTTAATACATGTAGTGGTACTGCATCTGACCTCCTGGTTTAGAGGCTGCCTAATTGTATCAAGAATCTGTTTTCCTTTAGTTGCTTTAAGAAAAACAAAATTAGCTTAAGAAATTCATGTTTAATCTTAGATTCATTTAATTAGGTTTTATTATTAGTAATACATATTGTGTCAAATTTCCACTTGAAAGAGCAGTAAAATAGCAAGAAATTTTTCAAGTTTACTCTTTTATGCCATGGCCATGAAACTGCTAAACATCAAGCTGAATTTTCCAAGAAATTTTAAATATCTGCGATAGATCTCATATACAGTGTACCTCAGTTTACAAACTTGTTTTGTTCCACAATTCTGGGGAAGATGATGATGGATGTATTCTTCAAAAATTCAGTTTGCTTGTTGAATTGTTATCAAATTAAACTGTTAGCAAATTGAGTTGTTTGCTAACTTGTTACTGAACAGAAGCATTCATAAACCAAGGTACTTTTGGTGATAAATTGTAAGGACTTTCTACAACCCTTTTCTATTTTCTGATAATAGTGATAAAAATTCAACTGGATTTTAGGTTCAGGGCTCTCTGAATTTTTAAAGATTAATCTAAATTTCTTCAAGACATTTTGACCACTGAGGGTCACCATGCAGGAGTATGCATGAGCAGCAAAGCTAATACATGGGGTAAAGCCATGTGCTGGCTGCATATGGGGTCCCACCCACTAAAAAAGGAATGACCCAGGTGCTTTACTTACTACCTCACTGCTGGGCATAACTCAACCATGGGAAGGTTGTTGAACAGTAACCACATGGAAGATTGAACACATTTATCTTCAAGGTTGCTGGACCTGAAAATTTGTTGGTTTCTCTAAAGGTCCTGTCTGGAAGTTAGTCCAAGATCCTTGCCTAATGGAGTTTTTTATTGTTTGTGTTTGGTTGTCCCCCAATGCAGTCATGGAATGGCTTCTACAGTTTGTAATTAATTCTTGATCCAATGCTGGGATTGTGGGTGTGGGTGCTACACCTGCTCTGGAGCGGATAATCTGCATCACAATGAAAGGAGGGGAGAGAGGCTAGTTGGCTGATGCAGCTGCTGCTCCTCCATTTTCTCTTTGCTGTTTTCCGCAACCATGAATGGCTGACCTCATCACTGTGTCACTCTGCCTTGGAGTCATCCAAGTATGGACTAAAACTTTCCTAACTGTGAGCTAAATAAACCTTTCCTTCCTTAAGTTTGGATGTTGGGTATTTTGTCCCAGAAAGGAGAGAAAAGTGACTGAGACAGGATTCCACAATATTCTGCATCTTTCTGTAATTTAGTCCTCCAAGGAGATGGGTCAAATGCAAAAATACACTGGTCAGAGGTGATGCTTGCTCTTCTCACTAACCCAGTTTTCATTAAAGTTAGAATAATTACTTAAATAACTACTTACAGTTACTGATGAGGTTTTTATCATAACAAAATACAAGATATAATAAAATAATAAATCCAAACCCAAAGGTAAGAATCCTTATGTTATTATGCACCTTATCATAGATGGCAAACTTGCTCAGAATTAGTGCCACCACGTGGCTCTGCCTAGCTAACACGGTTCTCCAGAATATTTTCTGCTGTTGGACTCAAGACTTCAATGATTTTAAAGATTTCTTTGGAAACTTGCCTCTTTTTCTTTTTTTGAAATTAATTTTATTGAGAAAGAAATAACAATGATAGTTTCAAAACAGGAAAGTTACAATAATTAATACATTGTATATTGAAGTCTTCACAGTAAATATTCAGAGTATAAGATGCAGACACAATATCTTGTCTAAACACTATTAGTACAAATCTTTCTTCTCATTGCACTAAGAAAAAGTAGATGTATATCTATCCTATTTTGTACATACATATATATATTTTTTCACTATAAAATGGTCCTTTATATCCCCCTTTTTTGTTTAGCTTTGTCAGAGATGGGTGTTCAATTGTCATTCAAATATTGTAGGTGCATGAATTGATCAAAATAATCCAATATAGTCAAATCGTTCATTATTGTAGTGGGTTTATCCGAGGAACTGGCAATGTCAGAAGTTGTTGACTTGAGCCTTTTACAGTTCAGTATATTAATATGACTTTAATTTTATACCTCATGTTCATATTTTTCTGCTGGATGTTTAAGACCAAGATAGAGCAATACCTATATCACAAGAACTATAAATTTTATAACTGACAAGGAATCCCCTCAGGATTTACCCTGAATCCCTGTACTGCATTTTGTAGATCTTTTGCCAGTATCAACCATCTGGATGAGTAATGGCCATTGCTTGACCAACTTACTCTCTGTGAAAGACTGAGAGAATGTTTGATCTCTAGGTGACTCTCCTTTTTGCCTCTTCTCCTTTGCAAAACCTACCTTGTTTTGAAGTGGATGGTGCTTTTCTTGCTTTGATTGAGATTGAGACAGCCCATGTGGTTACCACCATGTGCAAAATATGAAGACTGTGCTAATACTACTAGAATCTCCAGGGTCTGGATTTCTGTTTCACTCATAAGATTCACTGGTTCATCCCTTCTAACTTGACAGCTCAAGCCAGTTAACAGACAATAAGGATTTGATTGTAAAGGATTGTTCAGTAGTTTAAAAACCACTAGGGGCCAGGGAAATGACTCAGTAGAATAAGTGCTTCCCTGGCAAGCATAAGGGCCTGAGTTCAATTCCCTGTTCAAAACAAAACAAAACAAAACAACCAAAACCCAAAACAAAAAACACTAGGTTATAATAGTAATTTTTTTCTGCACTCTTTGTTTCTCAATATACATTCTCTCCCTTCAAATCCTACATTTGAGCTTCTTAAAGGAACAGATTTTGAACTTGTAAACATTTTAAGAAATGTCTTAAATCCAAATGTTTTCAATGAAACTATTAGTCAAACTGTATATTTCTGAATTGAAGTCATATTACTTTTTTTTTTTA
>NW_004525875.1:0-1425 GCF_000260255.1 Octodon degus
AATGAATAGAATGATTTGTTCTAATGGTGTTTGTAAATAGGATCACAAGTCCACATCTTGTACAGCAATTAACCACTAAGAAGAATATATGCAGTGTAATATTTGTTGAAACTGTACTTCCAATTTGATTTGAAACTGTCTCATTGCTATCTGTTTATCAATAAAACTTTGAAAAAAAATTGGGGAAAAGAGCAACCCAGAGGAAGAGGTTGAGCTAAAGAAGTTGAAAAATTTGGAAAAGTCTGTGGAAAAGATAGCTGACCACCTGAAAGAGTTGAAAAAAGAACTTACTGGAATCCAGCAGGGTTTTCTGTACAAGGAGTTGCAAGCTGAAGCTCTCTGCAAACTTGATAGGAAAGTAAAAGCCACAATTGAGCAGTGTATGAAGATTTTGGAGGAAATTGACACAATGATCCTACCAGAAAATTTCAAAGACAACAGGCTAAAAAGGAAGGGCTTGGTGAAAAAGGTGCAGGCATTCTCAGCTGAGTGTGATACAGTGGAGGAGAACATCTGCCAAGAGACTGAGTGGCTACAGTCTACAAAGTTGGCCCTTGCTGAATGAGGTGCTGTGGAGAGGCTCTGATGCCCTGAGGAGCAGCACCACTACCCTGTCTTCTCTTCAATAGAAGCTGTCTGTTCCTCCAGAGCAGCAAGAGGCAACTGGCCAAATGTCAATTTTTCTACTCCTACACTGGTTCTCAATGAAAAAGTACTATCTTTGCAACCTTAAAAAAAAATGCTTCTAAAAAAGACAGTGATAAAAAAAAATAGAGGAGACTAAAAAAATGAAGGATTTATTGAATGAGAAATACAGAAAAGAAATAGATCGCATGAAGCACAGTCAAAGAGATATGGGGGAACTTCAAATCTCAATCACAATCTTGCATAACTGTTTGAGTGAAAGTGAAGACAGAGTTTCAGATCTTGAAGACGCTGGTGTAGCTAGTAAAAAGGTAAGAAAGGATCTCTTAAAAACAACTAGAATGGAGTGAGTGAGATGACCCGGGCCGCGGAATCCTGAATAGACCCAGAGCGTAGGCCCAGCGAGTGAGTGAGATGACCCGGGCCCGCCAGAGCCTGAATAGACCCAGAGCACAGGCCCGGTGAGTGAGTGAGATGACCCAGGCCTCGGGATCCTGAACAGACCCAGAGGGAAGGCCTGGCCAGTGAGTGACAGGGCCCCAGGCCCATGGATCCTCATTCAACCCAGGCTGCAGGCCCAGTAGGGAACCCTTCAGCAGAACTCCCTGCAAAGTGGCTAGAGGCAAGACCCACCCAGCTGATTCAGGAGCAGAACATCTTCCCAGAGAGACACAAAGGGTTCAACTCTAACACCTCCAGCAGAAAGAAGTGGAGCACAGCAGCCAGATCCAAACAACACCCACCTGGAAGAATCTGAACTTCATAGATCCGGACCTGGTG
>NW_004525875.1:5400-6145 GCF_000260255.1 Octodon degus
CTATGTTGTTTATTTATTATTTCTTGCCTATATCGTGTAATATGAGAAACTACTTTGGCAGTAGCAATACACAATGTACTAAACATTGTTACTCTCCTAAAAAAATAAAAATAAAAAAATAAAAGGAAAAGAAAAGAAAAGAAAAAATAAAGCAATTGTTCTGGCTCAAATAAATAAATAAATAAATAAAGCTCAAGTTCAAAAAAAAAAAAAACTAGAATGCAGGAAAAAATAATTCCTCACTTGCAAGATGATGCAAAGATGAACAATGTGAGATTAATAGGTATCAATGAGAAAGGAGTCAATATAAATGACATTAAAAAAATATGGGCAGAAGTACTAGCAGAAAACTTCCCAAATATGAGGAAACAATCTGACATTCAGTAACTGAAGCACACAGAACACCGAGTAACATCAACCCAATTAAAAACACACCGAGGGCTGGTGAGATGGCTCAGTGGTCTAAAGCACCTACTTAGAACAAGCTTAGCAAAAGCACAGGGACCGCGGTTCAATCCCCCAGCAACAAATGCCAGCCAGACCCGCCCCCTGGTGGGCTGACTGCCCCCCAATAAATAAATTTAAAAAATGTAAAGAGTTCTCAAATTGTTTAAAATAAAAAAAAAACCCACTGAGACATATAATAATCAAGATCCCAGACATTCAGCTCAAGAATAAATATACTTAAAGCTGCTAGAAAAAAGAAGCAAATCACATTCAAAGGAAAACCTATCAGAATTATGGC
>NW_004525875.1:7370-8568 GCF_000260255.1 Octodon degus
AGTTCAGAGAATTAACAAAACAAAAAGCTGGTTCTTTGAAAGATTAAATAAAATCAGTAAGCCCCTAGCTAACCTCATCAAAAAGACGAAAGAAAAAATTCAAATACAAGCAATAAAGAATGAAAAGGGTGTAATTACCACAGACCCAGTGGAAATTCAGAAGATTATCAATAGCTACTTCGAGAATCTTTACTCTCACAGAACAGAAGACACAGAAGAAATGGACAGATTCCTAGAAAGTTACAGATTCCTAAAACTGAATCGACAACATATAACCACTCTCAATAGTCCAATGATAGCCAATGAAATAAGGGATGTACTTAAAAACATACTGACAAAGAAAATTCCAGGTCTTGATGGATTCACAGCTGAATTCTATAAGAAATTTACAGAAGATGTAGTCCCTATACTCCTCAAACTCTTCCATGAAATTGAAAAGGAAGAAATCCTCCCAAAATCATTCCTGGAGACAAGCATTATACTGATACCAAAACCAGGGAAAGATGCAACAAAGAAAGGGAACTACAGGCCAATCTCCCTCATAAACAAAGATGCAAAAATTCTCAATTAAATCCTAGCAAATAGAATACAGCAAATCATCAAGAAGATCATACACCATGACCAGGTAGGATTCATCCCAAGGATGCAAGGATGGTTCAATACTGGAAAATCTATAAATGTACTACACTATATCAATAGAGTGACAACTAAAAATCACATGATCATCTCATCTGATGCAGAAAAGGCTTTTGACAAAGTCCAACACTCATTCATGTTCAAAATCCTACAAAAAATTGGAACAGAGGGCCTCTACTTCAATCTGCTACAAGCCATTTATGAAAACCCAACAGTTAACACAATTCTAAATGGGGAAAAAACTGAAATCTTTTACTCTTAGATCTGGTACAAGACAAGGATTTTGGGCCGGGGAGATGGCTCAGTGGAATAAGGGATTCCCTGGCAAGTGTAAGGGCCTGAATTCAATCCCGGTTCTGCAAAAAAATTAAAAAAAAAAAAAAAGACAAGGATATCCTCTATTGCCACTCCCATTCACTATAATTCTGGAGTCATTAGCTACAGCCATTAGACAAGAGAAAGAAAGAAAAGGAATAAGAATAGGTAAAGAAGAAGCTAAATTATCATTATTTGCAGATGACATGATACTTTACTTGGAAGACCCAAAAAACTCCACCAAGAA
>NW_004525875.1:10783-11301 GCF_000260255.1 Octodon degus
GCAATTTGTAATAGTAGGTTCATGCTTGGAGTGCCTGTCATTCTGGTCTTCTGAATATGGGCTGCTTGTCATGGCATGCCAGTTGCTGCCATGCTATCTCTTGGGTAGATGATTGTTCAAAAAGTAGGGGTGGTGAAATGAAGGCAGTAGACAGGAAAAGGAAAGTTGTGGGACTCTCTTGCTACAAGGTTGTATATGGTTAGATTTCTGGACTTATGTGTAAACATAAGAATTATATAATTCTTTATTCCTATTTTAAAAATATATTTTATTTTTTTCTTTTTGGTGGGACCAGGGATTGAACTCAGACCTTTGCGCTTGCCAGCGAAGCACTTATTCCACTGAGCCATCTCCCCAGCCCTATATTTTAATTTTTTTTAATGTTTTTCATCATATTCTGTAGGGACTTAAAGTTCAACATATCAATACTGGATGAAAAATACCTGTTCCGTATTATGCCTAAGATGTTTGATATTCAGACAGATAGTGAGGTTAAGCTTAACAGCCTAGGTTGTATG
>NW_004525876.1:0-710 GCF_000260255.1 Octodon degus
CGCCTGTAATCTCAGCTCTTGGGAGACTGTAAACAGGCAGATCACTACGAGTCCGATCTAGTAGTAAGACCCTATAGACCCTGCAGACCCTTCCCTAAAATACAAAAACCAAACAACAAAGATAGTCTAAACTACAAAGCAAGATCCTGTCTCTAAATAAGTAAATAAAAATGAAATTTAAAAAAAGAAATAGCTGGATTCTTCCAAATCTCTACAAACCCCAGAAATAGGCTGGAAACGCAACAAAGAGTGGAGCCCAAATCAGACTTATGGGGCTGTGAGTTTGTAAGGTGGGTGCTGGTGGCTGAGTGAAAGTTCAGCGCCTGCAGGGGCTCAGGGCTGCACATACCTGGGAGGTTGAAGCTCACAGCTGGGTTCCAGGAGGTGAAATGGGCACCACGGCCTGTGAAGAAAAGGTACAGGAAAGGGTGTCAGTCTCTGGACCGCAGCTTTCTCACAGTTTAGGGAAGTGACGACCAAAGAGAACACCTGATACCCTCCCTGTCAAGGTGTCAGGCTCCCCAAAATAGGCCCACCTCATTCTCCATAACCAGAGGAAGAAAATCTGCATGCATACTTCTTCACACTGTCATGTCTAAAATCTGACATATAATCAATGGATCAACTGTATGCAGATATAGTTTAAGTGGGTTCTTGGGATTGGGATTGAAGCAAAGGCCTTTACATTGAGTTATGTCCCCAGCCGTATT
>NW_004525876.1:1328-3246 GCF_000260255.1 Octodon degus
TATAAAGCACTATTTCTCTTTTGTTCTATTTTATTTTTTTTTATTTTTATTTTTTATTTTTTGGCAGAACCAGGGATTGAACTCAGGCCTTTGCACTTGCCAGTGAAGCACTTATTCCACTGAGCCATCTCCGCGGCCTTTTGTTCTATTTTAATTCTTGAATTACTTGATGTGGGAAGCCATTAATTACTGGTATCCATTTTATAATAGTGTCAGCCGTTTTCTTAAGTTTCTGTTCCCCTGCTGAGTTAAGTTTATGGTCCTTCTCACCTTGCTCATTCCCTGTGAATCACGCGCTATACCCCAGGGGTTACACCTTCCCCTAGAGCCGAGACTTCCTCATTCCTACACTCCCTATATATACCCAGAACCTCCCCTGAATAAACGGGACTTGATCAGAATCCTGTCTTGTTCCCATTCTTTGTGTCTCCTGTCCCTTCTCATCCCCACTCCCCCTCTAGGGTCCTCGTTGACTGACCCGCGGGTCGGGACAACTTGAGAGTAAATTTCAACAAGTGGGGACTCCAGAAGTGGTGTTTGTTTCAGGAGCTGCGCGTAGTGTTAGATATTTTCCATTTTTTCAAGAAATTTGGGCCGGGGAGAAGGCTCAGTGGAATAAGTGCTTCACTGGCAAGCGCAAGGGCCTGAGTTCAATCCCCAGTTCTGCCGGACTGGGGATGTGGCTCAGTGCTAGAGTTCTTACCTCATATGCACAAAGCCCTGGGTTCAATCCCCAGCATCACTAATAAATAAATAGTATATTAGAGGACAAATAAATAAAAGTATTAAATGGAAGTTCAAAGCAGGGGCCGGGGGTTCAATCCCTGGCATGCCTACTGGCCCCGCCCCGGGGCCACACTGAGACTGTGAATGAGACTGGGCATGGTGGCACCCACCTGTAATCCCAGTGCTTGGGAGGCTGAAAACAGGATCACTACAAATCCAATCTGTAGAGTGAGACTCTGTAGACCCTGTACCAAATACATTTAAAAAGAAAATTAAGGCCAGCAAAATAGCTCAGCAGGGGCCGGGGAGAAGGCTCAGTGGAATAAGTGCTTCACTGGCAAGCGCAAGGGCCTGAGTTCAATCCCCAGTTCCACCAAAAAAAAAAAAAAAAAGCTCAGCAGATTTTAATCTGCAAGTAGGCACAGGGGCCAGGGGTTCGATCCCCGGGCCTGCCATGCTAGCCCTGCCCCTGGGGCTCACTGAGTTGGCAATTGAGACTGGCCACAATGGCCGTGCCTGTAATCCCAGCTTTTGGGAGGCTGTAAACAGGTAGGTCACTAAGAGTCCGATCTAGTAGTGAGAACCTGAACACCCTATAAACCCTTCCCTAAAATATACACAAAGAAAAGAAAGAAAAGAAAATTAAGTGGAGACTCCTCTAATGATGTCAATATCATTAATTCAAGCTGTTGGGGCCTGGGAGATGGCTCAGTGGAATAAGCATTTCCCTGGCAAGCACAAGGGAACTTAACTCCCCTGCTGAGTTAAGTTTATGGTCCTTGTTTCAGGAGCGATCCCAAGAGTGAACCTGGGATCTTGTTTTTGCTGGGTAGGCATTTATTGTCTTGTTTTTGAGGTAGGACCTCACTATGTAGTTGAGGCTGGCCTTGAACTCATTTATGTAGCTCAGGCTACCATCGAACTCTCACTGACCCTCCTGCCATTTCCTGAGTGTTGGGATTCTAGGCAGGGGCCACCACATTCAGCTCTCTTATTTCTTTAATTCTTTCAGTATGTGGAGAATATTCTTGATTAATCAGATCATTAACATCACAGACAGCTGTTACTAAAAATAACTTGTTTCTCTGTTCCAAGTTATCAATAAATTCCTCAAACTACTACAGAACAACCTCTTAACCACTCTGGGTCATTTCCTGTGAGTGAGACTTTTGATCTAGCTGTTCAGTAACAT
>NW_004525876.1:5846-7311 GCF_000260255.1 Octodon degus
GCTGCCAAAGACTGTTCCAACACCAGCCCCAGAACCAGCCACGCCTACTGTTGCAGCACCTGCACCAATAAATTTGGCAGCAGTATCAATGTCTCTGCTGATTGCACTGGTCTGAAACTCCCTTGGGATTAGCTGACACACACCATTCTGGGCCCCATTAAATACTGTAGAGCCCTCTCCAGTCCTAGCCTCTGGTCGAGGTAACACTGCTGCAGAAATTGGTCTGTACGCTACTCTGGATCCAGCTCGGATCAGAGCGGAGGTGTAGGCGAGCTTGGCGCAGGCGAACATTTTAGTCTTCCGAGGGGCGCGGCAGGAGGATGTAGGTGACAGATGTGGGCTCCTCTCCTGCTTCCTCTCTTTCCGCGAGGCGGCGGCAAGTTCCAGGGCCGGGGAGATTGCTCAGTGGAATAAGCGCTTCCTTGGCAAGCGCAAGGGCCTGAGTTCAATCCCTGGTTCCACCAAAAAAAAATTAAAAAATAAAATCAAGTTCCAGGTTGTAGACGACACGGCCAGAGCTCCACCGAAAAATGTTTTACCACATCTCCCTGGAGCATGAAATCTGCTGTATCCGCACTACTTCGGTCCCAACCTGCTCAACACGGTGAAGCTGAAGCTGTTCACAGAGGTGGAGGGGACCTGCACGGGGAAGTATGGCTTTGTCATTGCTGTCACCACCATTGACAACATTGGTGCAGGTGTGGTCCAGCCAGGCCGGGACTTTGTCCTTTACCCAGTTAAGTACGAGGCCATTGTCTTCCAGCCCTTTAAAGGTGAGTTCATGGATGTTGTGGTCACTCAGGTCAACAAGGTTGGCCTCTTCACAGAAATTGGGCCGATGTCCTGCTTCATCTCTCGACATGCCATCCCGTTGAAGATGGAGTTCGACCCCAATTCCAACCCACCCTGCTACAAGATGAAGGATGAGGACATTGTTGTTCAGCAGGATGATGAGATCCACCTGAAGATCGTGGGGACCCATGTGGACAAGAATGACATTTTTGCGATTGGCTCCCTGATGGACGATTACCTGGGGCTTGTAAGCTAAGCATGAGGATCCTGCATGCTGGGTACCAGCGAGGGAAGTGCGTGGTCCTGGGCATCCAGCTGCTACAAGGCACAGGCTCCTTGTCCCCAGGAGGTGCCTGCCCATCCATCCTGCTCTGTTATGGCCCTGGGATGCCTGTCTGTGTTGTGACCATAAAAGGCCCTTGGTTCTCAAAAAAATAAAATAAAATAAAGTCCAAAATGGGATAAGGAGGGTGGAGCAAAGGTACAGTAGATAAAGTTTAAATTCTTTGAGCTTTGCTCAATTAGACCGGAAAAAGTTCTTTTAAATCGCAAGTAGAGGGCCAGCAGACTAAGCACATGTTTAGGCAAGTGCAGGGACTGGGACTTAATCCCCAGCACCACATGCCATGCCAGCCTGGACCCCAAATTCACTGAGTCAGCCACCAAGACAGGG
>NW_004525876.1:8411-9656 GCF_000260255.1 Octodon degus
GAAACATCCTTTGGTTAGAGCCAGAGGGACAGCTGGCTCACACAGTGGCTGCTGTGCCTCTGTATGTAGAGGCCGAGCTATAGTGCCAGAGCCCCCTTGAAGCCTGGGGAGGATATGGACCTGAGAAAAACCATCTCAGCCACTAAGACAAGCTGCTGCTAGAAGCTTGCCCTGAGGTTATAGAGTGAAAGCAGCAACCAGAGGCAGAGCCTCCATACGAAGGAGTCTCCAGGGCTAGGGAGATAGCTCAGTGGCATAAGTACCTTTCTGGCAAGCACCAAGTCCTGAGTTTGATCCCCAGTACCACAAAGAAGTTTTCAGGAGGAATTTCTGCCGCATTCTGGGAACCCCCAGACCCAGTCCTAGCCCAGACCTGGTTACTATGAAGAGTGAAACTGGACCCTTATCTCTCACCATATACTACATTAAAACATATTGAATCTAGATCTTTTTTAAGAAAATAAAAATAATTAAAACATTACAAATAATACAGAATTTCAAAAAATAAAATGATAGGAATTCAATAATGGTTGTTATGTTGTGCATTGTTGTCTTCAAAGTAGTTGTTCAAATTACCAGATAGGGGCCGGGGAGATGGCGCAGTAGAATAAGTGCTTCCCTTGCAAGTGCAAAGGCCTGAGTTCAATCCTTGGTTCCACCAAAAAAAAAAAAAAAAAAAAAAAAAAAAAGAATAATCAAATTACCAGATAGAAGTTTATAAAGTTGGTCAAAATAAAAATTTTAAGCATTAATTGTTCCCTTCAATAAACAATAGAAATTAGCAGTAAAAAAAAAAAAGAAAAAAATTTTCAGGTTTTTGGCCTGGTGTCATCAATATTGATTATATGGGAGAAATCAAGGATATCATTCAATCCACCCAAGCCATTGTTTAAATCACTCCAGACTTTCATATCACTAAATTGGTCATTCTTTCTTTTAAAAAAACTTTATTCAGGGGCTGGGGAGATGGCTCAGTAGAATAAGCACTTTCCTGGGAAGCACAAAGGTCTGAGTTCAATCCCCGGTTCCACCAAAAAAAAAAAAAAAAAAAAAAAAAAAAAAAAAAAAAAAAAATTCAGTATTGTCTTGACCATGATTAAAAGAGGACATCGACTTGTGACCTCCCAGAGGGTATGTGTGTGACAGCTCATGTGCAACTCCTTACAGTTCTAGCTTGGTCCTCCTCCAGTGTCTCCTCCAGGAGTTGTACCTGACTTCATACAAATCCACTGAGGAATGGGGCAA
>NW_004525877.1:0-651 GCF_000260255.1 Octodon degus
ACCCCCAGACCCAGTCCTAGCCCAGGTCCAGTAAGTGTGTGGGAGAGCATCCTGCTACCCTGCGCCGGTGGGACCAGTCCCATCCCTGGAGCAGCGTGGGCCAGACCCTCTACCACCCCCTTGGGACGCCACCCACCACCCCGCAGCACCTCCCCCCACCCCGTCCACTGAGTAGGAATTTCTGCCACATTCCTGGAACCCCAAGACCTAGTCCTAGCCTAGACCCAGTGAGTGTGAGAGAGAGCTTCCTCTCCCCCATACTCCACCTAGCCCCATAGAGGCACAGCTTAGGCCTGGCATACAAGCCTGGGGTGTAACCCTGCAGCTGAAATCCCTGAAGAGAGTGTAGAGCATAGATCCAGCCAGCTAGCCCAGGAGCAGAACATCTTGCCATAGGAGCACAACAGGTTCTCCCTCAAGGGCAGCAGCGGGAAGGACCTGAGCACAGCAGCCATACCCAAGAAAAGCAAAGCTGGATAAGTCCAAACTTTGTAGAGCTGCACCTGAACTTCAGTACGTGCGAAGGTTATAACTACAGCAAAGATCGACAACAAATGTCAGAGGACAGTGCTACACGAAATGACAAGAAGGAACAAAATGCAATCTCAGAACCCAAGCCCACCCAAAACAAGTGCAGAGGACACTAACACA
>NW_004525877.1:2006-3333 GCF_000260255.1 Octodon degus
CTAATGCTGCACCTTCAACAACTAGAAAAGGAAGAACAAACCAAACCCAGAGCCCAAAGATGGGAGGAAATCATAAAGATTAGAGCAGAAATTAATTCAGTTGAGACGAAGAAAACAATTCAAAGAATTAAAAAAATCAAAAAGCTGGTTCTTTGAAAGATTAAATAAAATTGATGAGCCCCAGGCTAACCTCATTGAACAGAGGAAAGAAAAAAATTCAAATACAAGCAATAAGAAAGGAAAAGGGTGTAATTAACACAGACTCAGTGGAAATTCAGAAGATTATCAATGTCCACTTTGAGAATCTTTACTCTCACAGAATAGAAGACACAGAAGAAATGGACAGATTGCTAGAAAGGTACAAATTACCACAACTGAATCGACAAGATACAGCCACTCTCAATAGCCCAATAACAGCCAAAGAAATACGAGATGTAATTAAAAACATACCGGCAAAGAAAAGTACAGGTCCAGATGGATTCACAGCTGAAATCTAAAAGACATTTACAGAAGATGTAGTCTCTATAGTCCTCAAACTCTTCCGTGAAATTGAAAAGGAAGCAATCCTCCCAAAATCATTCCTGGAGGCAAGTATTAAATTGATACCAAAACAGGGGAAGATGCAAGTAAGAAAAGGAACTACAGGCCTATCTCCCTCATGAACATAGATGCCAAAATCCTCAATTATATTCTCGCAAATAGGATACAGCAAATCATCAAGATCATACACCATGACCATGTAGGATTCATCCCAGGGATGCAAGGATGGTTCAGTATTCAAAAATCTATCAATGTAATACACTATATCAATAGAGTGAAAACTAAAAACCCCATGATCTTCTCCATAGGAAGAATCAGCATTGTGAAGATGGCCATACTCTCAAAATTGCTGTACAGATTTAATGCAATCCCTATCAGATTACCACCCGCATATCTCACAGATAGAGAGAAATAATTCCTAACATTTACCTGGAACTGTAAAAGATCTAGAATAGCAAACGCAATTCTGGACAATAAAGACAAGGCAGGAGGCATTAAAATTACTGACTTGAAATTATATTACAAGGCTACTGTGACAAAATCAGCATGGTACTGGCAACAAAATAGACCTGAGGATCAGTGGAATAGATCAGAAGATGCTGAAGCCTCTACAAACACACTCACCCACCTTATCTTTGACAAAGTGACCAAACATACTCACTAAAAGAAAGATAGCCTCTTTAACAAATGGTGCTGGAAAACTGGCTGTCTACATGTGAAAACTAAAACTTCACCCATGTCTATCACCATGCACTAAACTAAAGTCAAAATGGATTAAAGATCTAAA
>NW_004525877.1:6235-8269 GCF_000260255.1 Octodon degus
ATATAATCTAATTTTTAAATGTTTTTTATCATATGTAGGGACTTAAAGTTCAACATATCAATACTTGATGAAAAATACCTGTTCCTCATTATGCCTAAGATGTTTGAAATGCAGACAGTGAGGTTAAACTTAATAGCCTGAATCATTTGTAATAAAAATAAGCTTGTATTCTGGATGGTTAACAACCTAAGTTTGCAGAAAAAAATTAGGAAAAGGAGGGCTACATGGAAAGCCAACATTTTGGCCCTAATCTTCTAAGGTCAATTAAGCCTCAGGACATGTGGGAACTTGTACTGTAACGTCATGTACCTCGGTAGTGTCCCAAATTTTCTGATCAAGGAGATTATGGGGCCAAAGTGGAAAGTGAGCGATGACGTAGAATGTGCCTAAGGAGAGTCATATGGAGAGAAAACGCTCTCTCAGGCTTTCACAGAGAGCACATAGGCAGAGCAATGGCTGTGACTCATCCATATGGCTGACACTGACAAAGGTTCTACAATCTGAGGTACACGATCTCAGCATAAATCCTGAGGGCATTTCACTGACCTTATCAGACCCAAAAGCTACAACTCTTGTTGCATAGGTCCTGCTTTACCTTGATCTTAACCGTCCAGCAGAAAAGTATAAAAATGAAATATAAGAAGTAAAGCCATGCTGTTATGTTGAGCTATAGGGGACTCAGGTCAACAATTTCTGACATTGCCAGTGAAGCAGAAGACCCAATACTATTATGGACTACTGAACTCTTTTAGAATATTTTGCTGAGTTTACACACCTATAATATTTAAATGATGGAGCTTACCAAAAAAAGTGTATACAGATGAATGTCCATTTTGTATCTGTGTATTCAAATTTGTTAGGATAGATATATAGTTATATTCTCTTAATGAATAGAGGGATTTGTTCTAATGATGTTTGTAAAGAGGATATCAAGTCCACATCTTGTACAGCAATTAACCACTAGGAAAAATGTATGCAATGTGTTAATTATTGAAACTGTCCTACTAATTTGGTTTGAAACTGTCTCATTGCTAATTGTTTATCAATAAAATTATGTCAAAAGAATAGAATTATGTTGGTTGTTGGTTTGTCATAGATGGTTTTTATGAGATTCAGGTATACACCATCTATTCCCATTTAATGTAACTCTTTGATTATGAATTTTGTGCAGGGTCTCACTATGCAGCTCAGACTCATAGTGATCCTCCTGATTTTTTCCTCCCTAGTGCTAGTATTACAGGCATGCACCACCACACCCAGACTCCATCACCAACTCAGTGTGCCCAGGGACAGTGCCAGCAGGGCATGCAGTGCCAGGGATCAAACTCTGGCCCCTGCACTTACCTATGTAAGTTTATTCCACTGAGTTACATTGATGGCCCTTCTATGCTCTTCTTAACTTGATGAACTGCGAGGAGAAATCTCAGTTATTCTGGTAAGTTTTTATTTAAATGTGATATTTTTCTTTTCTGTGGGATCTGTTAGTGTGTTGTTTTTATGCTGCATTTCTGGGATCTTGATTACTGTATGCCTGTGTATAGTTTTACTTGGGTTGATATTATGTGGAGTTCTATGAGCCTCAGTTAGCTGAATGTCAGATTGTTTCCTCATATTTGGGAAGTTTTCTACTATTAAATCTGCCCATACTCTTTTCTATGTCACTTGTGTTGCCTCCTTTCTCATTGATGCTTATTTATCCTGCGTTGTTTATCTTTGCATCATCTTGAAGACGTTGAATTATTATTTCCTGAATCCTCGTTTTTTAAAAGAGATTTTTCCTTAACTATTCACTAGCTGCAACAGTATGTTAAAGGCCTGAAAGTCTATCTTCACTTTCAGTCAAATGGTTTTTCCAACTTTTAATGGAGTTTTCAATTTCTTGTATGTCTCTTTGAATCTACTTCATGCATTCTATTTCTTTCCCATATTGCTTTCTCATGGTTTTCATCATTTTTTGATTCTCATCTATTTTTTAATCACTCTCTTTACAAAAGCTCAGTAATTCTTTTATTGTAGTTATCATTTCTTTTTTGA
>NW_004525877.1:9244-10383 GCF_000260255.1 Octodon degus
GATGAGACACTGCCATTGCTTGACCAATTTGCTCTCTATGAAAACCTGAGAGAATGTTTTCTTTCCATGTGACTCTCCTTAGGCACACTGTACATCATTGATAACTTTCTTGTGTCCCTATAATCTCCTTGATCAGTAAATTTGGTACACAACTGTTTCCTTCTTTATGATTGAGAGTGAGAAGTTGGTTTCCACTTGACACTGTCCTCTGCCCTGCTGTGTAGGGTTTTGGTGAGGTTATTACCCAAGGAACACCCAACATTAATACCTAAGGTAAAGCTTGTGGTTAAGACAAATATGGTTTCCTATTTACAGTAGTACAATTAGCAATACTAATGATGGCTAGTAAAATTTAGAAATTGACAAACTTTTCTAATTAATAGGTTTGTACTTTAGTCCATAGGAGCAAACATTATAGTTGAATAACAAAGCAGATCTTAAATTGTGAACTTGTGTTTTAATTAGTTTCTGAGTCCTGCCTGTGCACCTCCCCTTCCTTAAACTGTAGTCTTCCAGGTAGACTAGCTTACCAGAGTTACCAGCTGCCACTTCTCTACCAAGAGGATAATTCTATGTGTGGGCCTCATTCTGGGCTTGGTTGGCCCAGCAGTTTGCCTCAGCTCACCAGGTCTACATCTACTGAACTGGAATTTGATTGGCAGGACTTGGCTTGGGTCTGGTTGCTGTATTCAGCTCCTTCTAGCTGAGTCCAGTCCAAGTGGACTGCTAGGACCCACTGGCTGCAAGTCTCCCAGCTCCTTCCCAGTAGACCTACCAAGTAAGAGTTGGGTTCACTGTGCCCCACTGGCTACAGATCCTGCAGCTCCTTCCTAGTATACCCACTGAGGTGAACTCTTGCCAGCCTTCTAAATGTGTACTCTCAAGGGGAAGAATTTTTGTCATGAATATATAAAGTTATTTAACTACTGACTTGAAAATCTAACAATTCATTAGGCAACATAAAGTTTTCCACAATCTTCAGATAAAGCAGATAATAATCACTAATATAATCTTAAAATCAATTTACAGGATAACTCACCAGGACTTGAAGAAATCCAATACTTCCTGGACTTTGGTTTGTATCTAATATTTGGTATCAAAATTATCTCACTCTGCTTTATATACCCTGTCTTCTAAAG
>NW_004525878.1:0-1597 GCF_000260255.1 Octodon degus
GTGCAATCATCCCGCTGTCCACGTGCGCCGTGCAATCATCCCGCTGTCCACGTGCGCCGTGCAATCATCCCGCTGTCCACGTGCGCTGTGCAATCATCCCGCTGTCCATGTCCAGACAGTGTTCATCATTCCAGGATAAAGCTCCACACCCAAGGCTGGGTGTGGTGGCAGATGTCTGTAATCCCAGTGCTCAGGAGGCTGAGGCAGGAGGATCATTTTGAGTTTGAGATGAGCCTGGGCTACAAAGTGAGTTCAAGGCCAGCCTGAACTGCATAGCAAGACTCTGTCTCAAAAAAGACAAAACCAAAAACCAACTTCTACACCTTTTCACCAGCTTGCCCCATTCCACTTCCCCAGCCCCTGAAAGCCACCATTCTAGTCTATCTCTTGGCCACTGACTACCTAGGACCTCGTGGCCGTGGATGCAGTTCGATTCTATCTCTTGGCCACTGACTACCTAGCACCTCGTGGCCGTGGATGCAGTTCTAGTCTATTTCTTGGCCACTGACTACCTAGCACCTCGTGGCCGTGGATGCAGTGTCAGTCCTGGTGCAACTGACTGCTTTCCGTTAGCACAGACTCCTCTGTCATGCGCTGGAATTTCCTTCCCTGAGATTGAATGATATTCCACCATCTGGATATACCCCTGTGCTGTTCCCATTCAATCATGGGGGATGTGTGGGTGCTACCACCTCTTGCTATGACCCTGGGCATGCAGATGTCTCTTCACGGCCTGGTTTACTTGGCATACACAGCCAGAAGCAAATCCACTGTATCACATGGTGTAATCCCACGATTCAACTTCTTGAGGAACTGCCTCACTGTTTGGCACATGGCTCTGCTATCTGCATCAGTGAACCTGAGGAGGCTACGCCAGTCCACCAGCCATGTCCATCTCAGGACAAGCTTCCTGGTCCAGACGCTGCTCAGGGCAGGCTCTGTGACGGAGCTCCGCCCCTGCCATCTAGGATGTGGGATTATTTCCTTATTTCCCATGTGGGGTGAGACTGGGAGCCAGGGACTGTGAGCTTGCCTGCTTCGTGACACCAGCAGGCTACAGAGCTAGGGCCAAGGACAGTTTTCTCCGACCCCAAGTCCTGTCTTTCACACTGGCAGTGTCTGGTGGCCTCCTGTCCGACTGATCTGATTCAGACACATTTTTTTTTTTTTGGTTACTATATTTAAAAATAACTAGCTGCTGTCAGAATACTGCTCCCAGCTATTCAGTGCCCTACACGGTGGAGGCGTATGCATCCTTTACCTTTGACATCAGATCCAGCCATGGCCAATCGAGGGTGAAGAAATCACACACATGCATTGCCTGGGGCATGTGGTCCACTCCTTCCTCTGTTTCTTTTGCTATAAGAACAGCATAGCATGTAGCAGAGGAGAGCTGCCCCATCAACCTGGAGGCCAAAATAAAGAAGCCTTGGGGACAGAACTGCAGCTGCCCAAGCCAGGAGCAGAGCTGCCACTAAGCTGCAAGCTTCCAGAACACAAATAAGAGAGGATCTGCTGAGGTAGTTCCTAGGAGTGGGATTCTCTTCTACAGCATAAACCAGGAAGCGCTCTTTGAAATAGCTTCCCCTGGGAAACT
>NW_004525878.1:2592-9621 GCF_000260255.1 Octodon degus
GGGGGGCCTCAGGAGGAAAGTCCCTAAGGGAGGGTGTGCGGCTGAAGGAGGAGGAGGAGGGGAGGAGACCAGCAATCTATGCACAAATGCACTGTCTCTGAAAAAGAAATCAATAATCTCCAGCATTTTCAGAGAGCTTGCTGCAGGCCAGACAGCACACCGAGTGACTTGTGTGGCGCATCTCACTTGATCCTAACAACTTTACAAGGAAGATGCTATCACTCGCTCCATTTCACAGAGCAGCAGAATGAAGCACAGAGGAAACGGAAGTAGCGTGGGCAGGTCCCAGCTAGTGTGAGGCTGGTTCCAGCCCTGGGCAGCGTGGCCCTCGAGGCAGCTGTGCTCAGTGTACTGTTCTGCCTCCAGACCAGTGATAGGGAAGCTCTTATTCTACTGAGCCATCTCCACGGCCCCCTAGACTGCCTTTTAGACACCCCCCTGTTTTAGAGACCCCATCTCAATCTTTTAGAAAATTCCTATTATTTATCAGAAAGTGCCAGGGCTCAGTAGAATAGCACTTCCCTGCTAAGTTCAAGGGCCTGAGTTCAATCCCTGGTTCCACCAAGAAAAAAAAAAAGTTTCAATACTGTAATCAAACCTGAATCCTGACATTTTAGTTTAGAAAAATTTACTCATACAGCACTGTCTTTTGCCCTAAAGACAAATAACACACATGCCATAGCTTTGCCACCACTGCTGTAGACCACACAGAGGTATCCAGAGTGAAATAAGAAAGAACTCTCTGGGGGCGAGGAGACAGCTCAGAAGCTTAAGCAACTAGCTGGCAAGTGCAAAGACCCGAGTTCCGTCCCCAGCCCGGTGGGCCAGGCCAGGACCAGGCGTGGTGGTGCACATCTGTAATCCCAGTACTCCATGGACAGCTAAAGACCAGCCTGGGGCTACAAAAGTGAGAACAAGGCCAGCCCAAACTGCGTAGCAAGACCCGGTCTCAAAAGAAACAAAACAAAACTCTTCATACTTCATTTACATAGTTAAATATGTCATAACATTGTCAAATTAAAAAAGGAAACAAATATTAACAGTCATGAAAAATCAAATAAACACCAATACAGTTGTATTAGGGGATCTTAGTACTCAGCTATCATAAAAAGACAGATCAATTAGACAAATCAGTAATGGAATATCAGAACTGTACCAAACTTTTGAACAAATGGGCTTAGTAGATGTCCACAGAGCATTCCACCCAACAACATCAGAACACACGCTCTCAGCTGCACATGGGACGGTCTCCAAATTAGACCACGTACTAACTCATAAACCACGCTTAAGTAAATGCAGAGGATTCGAAATTATCCCACACAATTATTATCAGATCATAGTGCAGTGACATTAGAAATCAATGGCAGGAAAAAACACAAGAACTTCCTAAACACATGGAAATTAAGTGACACCCTTCTGAAGAACCAATGAGTCACAGATGAAATTACAGAAGAAATTAGACAGTTTTTATAATGAAATGATAATGACAACACAACACTCTGGAACTTAAAGGACACGATGAAACTCGTCCTAAAAGGGAAATTTATCACAGTGACTACCCATATTAGGGAAACAGAGCCAATGCGAAGAAACCGCTTGATGGTAAACCTCAAACTTCATACAAGGGAGGAAGATGTAAAGATGAGAACATAGAGTAATGCGTTGGAGACTAAGAAAACAGTACAAGACTCAATGAATCGAAGAGTTGGCTCTTTGATAGAATAAATAAAATGGCCACACCCTCCTTCAACCTTATCAAAAAGACTCAAATCCATGCAACTGGGAATGAAAGGGTGAGATCACAACAGATCCTGCAGGAATACAGATCATCTACGCCTGCTTTGACAATTTGTATTCTAATAAGGTGGAAAAGGCCGAAGAAATGGGCAGATTCCAAGAAACATGAATTACCACAGCTGACTGAAGAAGATAAAAATCCTAACTTAGTTCAAAATAAGTCATCTATTGAGTAGCATCATACACAACATTAAAAAACATAGGTGAATTTCCTCAGGCAAGGCAAGGGAGTCCTTCCTCAATCTTCCTATTCAACACTGTGTTGAAAGCCCTACCTAATATGATAAGGCAACATGAGAAAATAAAAGGTACATAAACTTGGAAGAAAGAAAGAAAACTGCCAGGCTGGTGAGATGGCTCAGTGGTCTAAAGCACCTACTTAGAACAAGCTTAGCAAAAGCATCAGGGACCACGGTTCAATCCCCCAGCACCACATGCCAGCCAGCCCCGCCCCCTGGTGGGCTGAGCAGGCCTCTCTCTCTCTCTCTCTCTCTCTCTTTCTCTCTCTCTCTCAAATAAATAAATAAAATTAAAAAAGAAAAGAAAACTGCCTTTATTTAGATAACATAAAATTTTGAAATCTGTGAGAATAAAAAAATCTTTTAAAAAAGAAGATATAAAAATCCAAAATAGAGGGCTGGCCAGATAGTTCAGAAGACTAGAGTGCCTGCTTAGGAAGGTGCGGGGACCGGTGTTCAATCTCTGGTGTGCTGTGCTGGCCTCGCCCCTGAGGCACACTGAGATGGTGACTGAGGCTGGGTGTGGTGGTGCCCACCTGTAATCCCAGTGCTTGGGAGGCTGCAATCAGGAGGATCACTATGAGTCCGATCTGTGTAGTGTAACCTTATAGACCCTGTACTAAATACATTTTTTAAAAAATCCTAAACAAAGCAATGTTAATAAATGAAATCGAAGATGTAATTAAAAACCTGCCAAGAAAGAAAAGCCTGGCTCTGAGGATTTACTGTTAAATTCTATAAGAAATTTAGGACCTAACACCACTACTTGTCTTTAATGTCTTTAATGAAACTGAAAGGGAAGTAGTTTGGGCCAGAGAGATAGCTCAGTAGAAAAAGCACCTGCCCGGCAAGCCCAGAGTCCTGAGTTCAATCCATAGTACTGAAAAAAAAAAAAGGAAATGAAAGAAAGGAAAATAATATTCCCAGTATTCCTGGAAGTAAGCATTATCCTGATATCAAAACTGGAGAAGGACTCAACTAAGAAAGAGAACTACCAGCCAATCTCCCTAACGAACGTAGATGCAAAAATTCTCAATAAGATACTGGCAAGCAGAACAGCAAATTAGAAGAGATGACACATCATGACCAAGAAAGATTGTATCCCAGGGATGCAGGAATGGTTCAGCATACATAAATCAAGAGATGTCGTACATCATATTAACAGAGCCAAGAACAAAAATCATACTATCATCTCAATAGATGTAGAAAAAGCTGTTGACAACGTCCAGCACCCATCCATGATTTTAAAAGCCACAGAAAATTGGAAGAAATGGTCTTTATCTCAATCTGATAAAAGTCATCTATAACAAACCAACAGCCAATATCATACTAAATGGACAAAGACTGGAAGCTTTCACTCTAAAATCAAGAGCATGACAAGGATATCCAGTCTCCACTCTTACTCAATAAAGTCCTGGAAACTTTAGCCAGAGCAATTGGACAAGAGAAAGAAATCGGGCTGGGGAGATAGCTCAGTGGCATAAGTATTTGCCTGCAAACAAAAAGTCCTGAGTTCGATCCTTGGAACCACAATAAGTAAGTAAATAAATAAATAAATGAGAAAGGAATAAAGGTAATAATAAGAAAGATGAAGCTAAAGTGTTATTTGCAGGTGACATGATACTCTACATAGAAAACCCCAAAAGCTCCTCTAAAAAATGGTTAGGTTTAATAAGCAAATTTAGTAGCATAGCTGGATGCAAAAGCAACACTCAAAAATCAATAGCATTCCTGTACATGAAAACAAAGTCACTGAGAGAATTAGGGAAGCAACACCTTTTATAATGGCATCCAAAATAATGAACTATCTAGGAATCAATTTAAGGAGGAATGTAAAAGAACACTACATTGAAAACTACAGTGAGTGAGAGGACCTGGGGCTGCTGGGTCCTGAACAGACCCAGAGCCAAGACTACACAGACTACTAAATGATGTTCTAGAGAGGGAGCAAATTGATCACAGCCCCATGAATGAGAATGAAAAGAACCCGCCAAATAGGGCAAACAATTAAACAGAGGAGAATAAGAGGTACACAATAGTCTTTCAGTTATTTTTTTGTGTTCAGTAGCAAAATATTTCAAAAGTAAAGTGCTGGCTCCTACCTGGAAGCTTTTCTGGGCCTGCAACACGTGATATGAGACCCCACACAGAGAGCCTCACTGACGCTTGCTTTAAAACAATGCACAGGCTGGCCAGATAGCTCAGTGGACTAAAGCGCCTGCTTAGGCAGGCACAGCGGCGGCCAAGCTGTGCCAGCCCCAACCCGGGGCAGGCTGAGATGGCGATTGAGACTGGATGTGTGGTGTGCACCTGTAATCCCAGCGCTTGGGAGGCTGAAAATAGGCGTATCATTACGAGTCCGATTTATAGTGAGACCCTGAACACCCTGTGGACCCTGTACTAAATACCAAAAATAAAATAAAATAAAAAATAAAAGAATGCACAGTCAGTGTCACCTGATGGGGTCTGATGAGGCTTCCCAATGTGGAGACAGGAAAAGTGGCCTCAACTACCTGTGGGGAGGTTGAGGTTTTGCAGATTTTTGTCATAGCAAGAGAATTTTCCAATAGATACTGGGAAAAGGGAATGAACCTGTTCAAAAGGAAGGAACTACTGAGTTGTGGAGAAGGACAGGAGAGGGGATAGGGGAAAGATTCGTCTAGGTACTCAAGCAGGACAATTTGGACAACTGTACTGTGCATTTCTGCTGGTCTATGGAAAGGAGCGTTGGTGCTTAATTTGTTTTGCCTCCTTTTTTCAATTCCTTTACCCTTTTCTCTTCTTAATTTCTTATATATTTCTTTTTTTCTTTCTTCCTCCAATTTTGCATGCATGTATCTGGTAATATGGACAACTAATTTGAAGGCACTATGCAATACAACAAATACTGTGAAATTCATATTATTTTGTTTAGTGAAATTATCATTTGTAATTTTTCTGTTTTAATACTATTTTGTACTTTTTTTTTTTTTGCAGAACCGGGGATTGAACTCAGACCCTTGTGCTTGCCAGGGAAGCACTTATTCCACTGAGCCATCTCCCCGGCCCTATTTTGTACTCTCTTTAAAAAATAAACACTAAAGAAATTTTCAGGTCATCTCAGTGAGAGGCATAAAGAGGTTTATTAAGCACAATCTGAAGAACACAGAGCCAGGAGGTGAGGTGCATGGCAGCCAAAAGCTGGGGAAACGAACACGTTTGAGCATGGAAATCTGTGAAAATTATGGGCCTTGGAGAGATTGGACTTAGTTTAGAGGAGAGAAGTGGTATACTTCCCTCAAGTAGAGAGATCATGGCCTGTTTCGCAAGTGAGAGTTGGCCCATTTTATTGGCGAAAGGCCCAGGCCCACACCTATGTGTGTGCATGCTGCTTTGCTTTTGTTTTTGTTTTTGTCCTGGGAATCAAACTCAGGACCTTGTGCTTGCCAGGCAGGCACTATGCCACTGAGCTGTCTCCCCAGCCGTGTGTGTGTGTGTGTGTGTGTGTGTGTGTGTGTGTGTGTGTTTTGTTGTTGATTTGTTTTAAGATGAGTGATCTAAGATGCTTTGCCTAAAACATTCTCTAAAACCTTTGACTACTTCTTTATCCTATGTCAAAGCCCTGCCCTTTACTCTGTCATCTTTGCTAATTATGGATTTGTACTATCTTTAAGGCACGCAGAATGTGATGAACCCGGAGGGAAAAGCTGAAGCCGAAGCTGCACCGGCGCGCGCAGGGGCGCCCAGGGGCCCCCGGTACCCCGTGCCTTGTAGTGCGAAGGCACAAGCTGCCGCGCCTGCTCTCCGCCCAGCGTATCCTCCTGTCCTGCTGCACCTACAGGTTCAAGCAGCTGAGGGTGGTACAAATTAGGCAGAAGCAGTGAGGTTGTTTTTCCTGTCCTTTCTGCAGATAGGGGATGCGCTCCCAGGGGCAAAGACGCCCATGCAGGAGGAGGAAGGGCGCAGACCCAGCTCCTCTGCCCGCCCCAGCTGCCTGCTGCGGCCGAGCGGGGGCACCAGCGGAAGCCCTGCCTAGAGCGCCCTGGCTCTCCATCCGCTGACTGTTCCTTCACTCCCGCCTCACACCCATTCCCTTCTCTGCAGAGTTCCTGCAGGATCTGAGGTGTCCTGGCGAGAGAGGATTGCAGGTCTCTGGTGCTCCAAGCGGCCCTTGCCCGGGCTCCTCACCCACAGGGGAATTTCCTGGGACTTTGTTCCGCGTACCTGGTACCTTGCTGCAAGGGCTGCTGCACAGCTGGCTGCAGAGAAAGGAGGCCAGAGTCTGTGTGGAGCGCAGAGCCCAGACTGCCTCCCTCTGGAGGAAGCCCATCTACAACAGAGAGCTGGAGCCGAAGTGCCTCAGAGACAGGGCGAGAGGGCTGTGAAGGGGACGTTAGGACCCTCCACCCCCACTTCTCAGGGGCTCGGGTGACGTGGCCATGCCCAGCAGAAAGTGTCTAGAGGGTCTGGGGAGATAAGCTCAGCGTTCTAAGCAACTGCCTGGCAAACACCAAGGTCGCGGTTTCGATCCCCACCCCACATGCCTGGCCGGCCCTGGAACCCCGGGCGCACTGAGGAGACTGAGGCAGGAGGATTACTACAAGTGTGAGCTGCATAGTGAGACCCTGTAACAAATGAATGAATAAATAAGATTTTTAAAATATTAAAAAGAAAGCTTCCACAGAGCCTGGTACCCTGCTGCAGTGACTAGCTCTGGAGGGGAGTCCTCCACCCCCAGCCAGGACTGCAGCACCCCTGTTGGTGCCGTCTTGCATCGCAGGCGGTCTTTGGGAGTGTTCTAGAGGCGCTGGGGTTTGGGCAGGGTGAACCCTAGCATCTCGGCCCTAAAGCTTGCTGGCCCTAGTGAAGCAAAGCTCGCCGGGAGTCAGTGCCGGCTGCGTCTCAGGAGACGGATGCAGTGGACGCTCAGGGCCTGGCTGTCCCAGACAACTCTGTCCCTTGTCCCCTGAGTCATTAATGCCTAAGTCTTTGAGGGACTCGTGGAGGGTCCGTC
>NW_004525879.1:0-790 GCF_000260255.1 Octodon degus
GTTTCCAAGATTTGGTTATCATAAATTGTGCTGTCATAAACATAGCTATACATATATCACTATGATATGAAGTTTTCAGTTCTTTTGGGAAAATTCCCAGCAGAAGCATAGCTGGTTTGAGTGGGATTTCCAGTCCTAGTTTTTTAAGGAGTCTCCACACTGATTTCCATAATGGTTGTACCAGTCTACATTCCCACCAGCCGTGGAGATGGTTCCTTTTTCAGCACAATGTCTCCAACATTTGGTTTTGGTTGATTTGTTTATGATAGTCATATTTTCTGGGGTGAGATGGTATCTCAGTGTTGTTTTAATTTGCATTTCATGGATGGCTAGTGATGTGGAGCATTTTTTTTTTCATATATTTATTTGTTTCTATAATTTCATCTTCTGAGATATGTGTGTTCATCTCAGATGCCCATTTTTGGATTGGGTCTTTGAATTTTGGGGCCCTAATGTTTTTTAGTCCTTTATAAATTCTACACAGCAGACCATTTTCTGAGTGATTGTTAATTAAGATTTTTTTCCCACTTTGTGGGCTGTCTTTTCACATTGTTGTTAATTTGTTTTGATGTGCAAATCTTCTCAATAAGAGGAGGTCCTGTTTGGAAATTCTTTCAAGTATGACCCATGCGATTTGATTTTTGTACATGAACTCTGCCTACTCCTACATCTTCAAGAGTTTCTCCTACTTTCTCTTCCAGGAGATTTAGTGTTTCTGTTTTAATGTTTAGATCCTTAATCCATTTTGACTTTAGCTTAGTGCATGGTGGTAGACCTGCATCAAGCTTTA
>NW_004525879.1:2535-3819 GCF_000260255.1 Octodon degus
AGCCTGAGAGAATGTTTTCTCTCTAGGTGACTCTCCTTAGGCATATTATACATCATCAATCACTTTCCTTTGTGGCCCCATAATCTCCTATTTCAGAAAATTTGGGACACCACTGAGTTACAAGATGTTACAGTTACAAGATGTCATGTCCTGAGTCCTTACTGACCTTGAATTTCTAGGGCCAAAATGTTGGCTATCCTTGTAGCTCTTCTTTTTCTCTAATTTTTTGGTTTGCTAACTTAAGTTGTTAACCCTCCAGAAGAGAAGCTTGATGATATTATTACCGTACAACATAGTCAGTTGAGCTTATCCTCACTGTCTGTCTGAATGTCAACCATCTTAGACATAACATGGAACTGGTATTTTCCATCAAGAGAAATGGTACACGTTAAGAAGAACTAGATGAAAGGTATTCAACCATGGTGCTTGTATTGTACATTGTTGCCTTTAGTGTTGCTGATCGCATTGCACATATTACCCTACAGAGTTAGTCAAAGTAAAGAATTTAAACATTAGCTACTACTTTCAAAATACTTATAGAAGTAATATGATCATCTACCCTGTATATATACTTACATAAATTATCCCTTTTGCTTTTTTTTTTTTCTAGCTTTTCTCTTTTCCCTCATCTTCATTGTTTATTCCCTATATTCAGTTCCTTTCCATTTTACTATAGCTATCATACATTTCAGATTTTATTTATTCTTTCAGGTTATTATACTAGGTAAACAATATGATATTTATATATGTGGGTGTGGTGTATTTCACTTATGAGTATGGCCTCTAGCAACATTCGTTTACCTATAAAGGCATTAAGTTTGTCTTTCTTTTAGCTAAGTAATACTCCATTGTATTAAAAAAAATCACATGACTTTATCCACTCCTAAAGTGATGGGCATCTTGGTTGTTTCCAAGATTTGGCTCTGATTACTGAGGCTGCTGTAAACATGAGTACCCATATATCACTGTGATATGATGTCTTCAGTTCTTTTGGAAAAATACCCAGAAGGGAAATGAGTGAGTTGAATGGGAACTCTAATCCTAGCTTTTTGAAGTGTCCAGACTGATTTCCATAGTGATTGCACCAGTAAACGTTATTACAAACAGTGACGAAGTGCTCCTCTTCCCCCACAGCCTCTCCAGCATTTCTTATTAGTTGATTTCTTTATGATAGTCATTCTTTCTGGGGTAAGATGACATCTCCGTGTTTTAATTTCTCAAATGACTGTTCTCTATGGAACAGTTTTTCATGTAGTTATTTACCATTTGTATTTCATCCTCTAA
>NW_004525879.1:4819-5717 GCF_000260255.1 Octodon degus
TGCTATTGATTTTAGGATGTTGGCTTTGTATGCTGCTATGCTAATGGATTTGTTTGTTAATTTTGGAGCTTTTTGGTAGATTTTTTTCTTCTAAGTAGAGTGTCATGTCATCTGCAAATAATATTATTTTAACTTCTTCCTTTCCTATTCTTATTCATTTTATTTCCCTTTTTTGTCTAATGGCTCTGGATAATGTTTCCAAAACTATATTGAATAGCAGTGGCCATATATTTTAATTTTCTATAGGATTGGATCATGAATGCATGTTGCACTTTGTAAAAATCTTTTTCTGCATCTAATGGGATGATCGTGTGGTTTTTGGTTTTGCCTCTATTGATATAGTGTATTACATTTAGAGTTTTGTGTATGTTGAACTATCCCTGCATTCCTGAGATGAATCTTACCTGGTCATGACATGTAATATTCCTGATCATTTGCTGCATTGTATTAGATAGCAATTTATTCAGTATTTTTGCTACTATGTTCATGAGGGATAGTGGTCTATATTTCTCTTTTTTGGTTGAGTCTTTCTACCAGTTTTGTTAACCATGTAATACTTCTAGCAATAATGTTTGAAGTGTTGTTTCCTTTACAATTCCATCAAAGTGCTTGAGGAGTATTGGGATTAAATATTCTCTAATTTTCATGTAGAATTCAGGTGTAAATCCACTAAGACCTGGAATTTCCTTTGTTGGTAAGTTTTTCTATTATATTTACTATTTCATTGGCTGATATTGGTTAATTCAGAGCTTTTACATCTTCTCAATTTAGTTTTGGCAATCTGTACCTATCTAGGATTCTGTCCATGTCTTCTGTGCACTCAATTCTGTAAGAGCAAAAATTTTCAAAATAGCTCTTTATGATGTTCTGAGTTTCTAGAAGGTCTATTGCAATTTCA
>NW_004525879.1:6697-7312 GCF_000260255.1 Octodon degus
ATTTTGTTTCTTAATTCTCTGTGTTAATCTATTTTGCTTGTGAATCGAGTCCATTTACATTGGTGGTTACAGTTGATATGACTTGTCTTGTATGTCATGATGTTTTCCTGTTGTTGGTTCCCTACTTTTCTCCTTTGCTTAATTGTTTGCCCTGTTTGTTGGCTTCTTTTTATTGTCGTTCTTGGAATTGTGGTCATTTTGATCCCTTTTTGGAATGTCTTTTAGTACTTTGTGGGGTGTTTGTTTAGTCGTAATGAATTTCTTTTTTTATTATTTTATTTTATTGAGAAACAAATATCAATGAGACAGTTTCAAAACTGATTAATAGGACAGTTACAATAATTAATACATTGCACATTGTTATCTTCTTAGTGGTTATGCATAGTATGCAGACAGAATATCCTGTCCTAACATTATTAGTACAAATCTTTCTTCTCACTGAATTAAGCAAAAGTAGCTGTATATCT
This sequence comes from Octodon degus, assembly GCF_000260255.1. Lineage (NCBI taxonomy): Eukaryota > Metazoa > Chordata > Mammalia > Rodentia > Octodontidae > Octodon > Octodon degus. Next base: position 7,165 of record NW_004525879.1, read on the forward strand.
ATCCTAAGTACTCTGCATATACAGATACAAACTGCTCTTTCCTTTGTATTGCCTTTTTTTTGTTTAGTCCTGTCAGAAATGGGTATTCCATTGGCATCTAATTACTATAGGTGCATGAATTCAGCAAAACAATCCAACACAGTCCAGC
>NW_004525879.1:7857-8358 GCF_000260255.1 Octodon degus
ATAACATGGAACAGGTATTTTCCATGAAGTATTGACATATTAAACACTAAGTCCCTACAGAATATGGAGATGAAAATTTAAAAATTAAAAATATTTAAAGAATATGAATAAACAATTACATATTTTTACACAGAAATTTAGAAATCTAACCATATACAGCATTGTAGCGGACTGTCCCATGACATATATTTTTCTTTTTCTTGTGTCTTTTATTCATTTATTACCCATTTTAAAAAAACCTTTTACTGGTGAGACAGTATGGTAATAATTGGTATGTCGTGACAAGAAGTACATATTTAGAATGACAGGTATTCCTAGCATTACCCTTCTATTACACATTGCTACCTTCAGTACAGTTGCTTGGTTCACAGGTACCAGCATGTATAGTTAGTCAGGGTGAGAATACTATCAATTAACTGCTAGTTTCAAAAACCTGCTGATGTTCCTCAGGATCATTGCCTTGCCCATCTTGTGTGTATAAATGTATGGCTTTGTCCCTGT
>NW_004525879.1:8458-9455 GCF_000260255.1 Octodon degus
TAGTTTCAAAAACCTGCTGATGTTCCTCAGGATCATTGCCTTGCCCATCTTGTGTGTATAAATGTATGGCTTTGTCCCTGTACTGTTTCCCAGCTTTTCTCCTTGCCCTCTCCTCATTGTCCACGTAATGCATTTCTTTAGGTGTTCTTTGTTATTGAAGTATTTTACTTCTCCATTAAACTTGAAGTAGAGTTTTGCAGGGCATGTTAGTCTGGGTTGGATTTTTTTTTGTAGGACTTGAAATACTTTGCTCCATGCTCCTCTTGTCCTGAAGGTTTGTGTTGAGAAATCTGCAGTTACTCCTATGGGCTTTCTATTACATATTATCTATTTCTTTTCTCTAGCAGCTTTTAGTATGTCTTTCTTCTGTTGAATTTCTGAACTCTTGATTACTATATGTGTGGGTATAGAGTTAATTCGGTTGAAGTTATTTGGAATTCTATTTGCCTTGGTTTCCTCGATGTGAGATTGTTTACCCATACTTGGGAAGTTTTCTGCTATTACTTATGCAAATATTCATTTTATGTTGTTTATACTGGCTCTGTTTTCATGAATGCCTATTAGTCTTATGCTGTTCATTTTTGCAGTGTCTTACAGTTGTTGAATTATTATTTACTGGTTCCTCATAGCTTTTATGAGATGTTTTCTTTCCTGGTTGGTAGCTGCAATGATGTCTTTAAAGTCTGAAAATCTATCTTCACTTTCATTCAAATGATTTTGCGAAATTGTAATGCAGTTTTAAATTTCCTATATATCTCTTTAAGTCTGTTTCATGCATTCTACTTCTTTCCTATATTGCTCTATCAAGGTTTCCATCATTTTTATGTGCTCCTGTTTTTCTTATCAATGTCTTCTACAGATAGGGAATTTTTTTTTTTGCTCCGAATGCCCTGAGGGGTGGTTTGGCTGGCTGCAGTGTTGTGGGGATCGAACTACAGCAACCTGAGGCTGAAAGCTTTGCCGAAGCAGCCACTTAAAGAACTGAGCTAGGGGCAGG
>NW_004525880.1:0-2644 GCF_000260255.1 Octodon degus
ATTTGAATATTATAGGTGTGTTAACTCAGGAAAATACTCTAAAAGAGTCCAGTAGTCCATAATAGTATTAGGTCTTACTCTTGGTTGGTTTCTAGATGACAACCATTCTTTCTGAAATGAGATGGAATTTCTGTGTTGTTTAAATTTGCAACTCTCTAATGATTAGTGATGGTAACAATTTTCCTGAATGTTTATGTGTTGTTTCTACTTCTTTATCTGAGATCTGAGAAGTGTGTATTTATTTCAGGTGACCATTTTGAGACTGGAGTTTTAAATTTGGGTGTTCAGAATTATCTCAGCTTTTTAATTTTTTTATTTTTTGCATAATTTTATTGAGAATCAAATAGCAATGAGACAGTTTCCAAAAAATTGATAGAACAGTTTCAAAAATTAGCACATTGCATACATTCTTGCTAGTGGTTAATTGCTGTACAAGATGTGGACTTGATATCCTATTTGCAAACACCATTAGAACAAATCCCTCTAATCCTCAGGAGAATGTATCTATATATCTGTCCTATCTACTTTGAATACACAGATAGAAAAGGGACATTCATCTGTATCCCTTTTTTGTTAAGTTCTATCGTTTAAATATTATAGGTGTGTAAACTCAGCAAAATATTCTAAAATAGTTCAGTAGTCCAAAATAGTATTGGGTCCTCCACTTCACTGATAATGTCAGAAATTGTTGACCTGAGTCCCCTACAGCTCAACATAACACCATGGCATTACTTCTTATACTTCATTTTTATACTTTTCTGTTGAATGGTTAAGAACAAGGAAAAGCAGTACCTATGCAACAAGAGTTGTAGCTTTTGGGTCTGATAATGTCAGTGAAATCCCCCAGGATTTGTGCTGAGATTCTGTATCTCCTATTAGAGAACATTTGTCAGTGTCAGCCATGTCGATTGGACATGGGCATTGCTTGGTCAATGTGCTCTCTGTGAAAGCCTGAGAGACTGTTTCCTCTCCATGTGACTCTCCTTAGGCACACTCTACATCATCAATCACTTTCCTCTTTGGCCCCATAATCTTCTTGATCAGAAAATTTTGGAAACTACTGAGTTACATGACATTAGATTACAAGTTCCTGTGGAGAGCTGCGAAGGACCACGCCTACAAGATGGCGCTGGTTTCCGCCTTCCACCCCCCGTGGGTGAGCGCTCTCTGTGCACAACAACTCCTTATATGGCCAGGGCTGCAGTCATGATTCGCTTCCGCATATGCTGGACCCATGGGCGATCCCCACGTAGCGCACTGGGATTGGGCTCAGGAGTATATATTATCCAAGGGCTGGGGGATTAGAAAAAGAAGAAGCTTGCTGTAAGGGGCCTGAATAAACTGCTGAAGGAAGAGCTGTGTGTTGTGTCTTCCTTGCTGGCGAGGTCGTGCACAACAAGTTCCCATATGTCCTGAGACTTAATTGACCTTGGAAAGCTAGGGCCAAAATGTTGGCTTTCCTTGCGGCCCTCCTTTTTCTCTAATTGTGGTCTGCAAACTCAGGTTGTTAGCCCTCCAGAAGAGAAGCTCATTGTTATTACCATACAATCTAGGATGTTAAGCTTAACCTCACTATCTGTCTGAATATCAAACATATTAGGAATAACATAGAACAGGTATTTTTCATTAAATATTAATATGTTGAACTTTAAGAGCCTTCATAATATGATGTAAAAACATTTAAAAATAAAAATTCATTAAAAATAGGCTTAACAAATTATATAATTCTTATGTTTATGCATGCATCCAAAAATCTTACAATATACATCCTTGAAGCAGAACTGTCCTACAACATTCCTTTTCCTGTCCCTTGCCTTCATTCACCACTCCCTTCTTTTTGAACAATCATCTACCTGAGAGACAGTATAGCAGCAACTGGTATGTCATGACAAGCTGCCTGTATTGAGAAGACCAGAATGACCGGCACTCCAAGCATGAACCTACTATTGCAGATTACCATCTTCAGTGCTGTTGCTTAGTTCACAGGTATCTGTATAAATAGTCAGGGTGAGAATATATTCAAATAACTGCTAGATTTACAAATATTCTGGAGATTCTCAGGATCATTGCCTTGCCAGTCTTAAACATATAACTGTATGGGTTGTCATTATCATGTTTCCTAGCTCCTTTCCCTTTCTTAATTAGTCATCCAGTTCCTGCTTTCGCTTTACATGTATTATACCTTTGTTATTTGTTTTTCCTCTTCTGAGTTCTTATGCTTTGGAAACTGTACGATATTTGCACATGTGTGTCTGGTGAATTTCACTTACGAGTATATCTTCCAGTGGCCTCCTATGCAATACAAAGGCTTCAAGTTCATCATTCTTAATAGCTGAATAATAATCCATTGTGTAAAAATACCACATCATCTTCAAGCATTCCTCAGGTGATGGCAATTTGGTTGTTTCCAAGATTTGGCTATCACAAATTCTGCTGCTATACACATAGACACACATATATCCCTGTGATATGATGTTTTCAGATCCTCCGGGAAAATTGCCAGTAGAGGAATAGATAGTTTAAAGGGGATTTCCAAATGAACTTTTGTAAGGAGTCTCCATACTGATTTCCATAATGGTTGCACCAGTCTACACTCCCACCAGCAGTGGAGAAGGGTTCCTTTTTCCCCACAGCCTCTCCAACA
>NW_004525880.1:3044-9483 GCF_000260255.1 Octodon degus
GAGTTCCTCCTAATTTCTCTTCCAGGAAGTTTAGTGTTTCTCTTTTAATGTTTAGATCTTTAATCCATTTTGACTTTAGCTTAGTGCATGGTGATAGACCTGGTTCAAGTTTTAGTTTTTGCACATAGAGAGTCAGTTTTTCCAGCACCATGTTTTAAAGAGGACATCTTTCTTCCACTGAGCATGTTTCACCACTTTGTCAAAGATAAGTTGGCTGAGTGTGTTCATAGGATCTTCAGCCTCTTCTAATCTATTCCACTTATCCTCAGGTCTATTTTGTTGCCAGTAACATGCTAACTTTATCACAGTAGCCATGTAGTATAATTTCAAGTCAGAAATTGAAATGTCTCCTGCCTTTTCTTTATTGCTCAGGATTGCGTTTGATACTCTATGTCTTTTCTGGTTCCAAATAAATTTTAGGAACGATTTATCTAGCTCTATGAGGTATGTTGGTGGTTGTCGGATAGGGATTGTGTTAAATCTGTATAGTAATTTTGGGAGTATGTTTTTTTCCTATCCAGGCACATGAAATATCTTTCCATTTTCTGATATATCCTATGATCTCTTATTTAAGAGTACTGTAGTTTTCCTTCACAAAACTTTGACTTCTTTATTTAGGTTAATTCCAATGTATTTCATTTTTCCTTGGTGCTGTTGTAAAAGGTATTGTTTCTAAAATTTCTCTCTCAGTGTGTTTGTTATCTGTGTGGAAAAATGCTATTGACATTTGGGTATTGACTTTATAACCTGCTATGCTACTGAATTTTTGGTTTAATTCTAAAAGCTTCCTTTTGGAGTTTTTTTTGTCTTCCAAAAAATTATCATGTCACCTGCAAATAATGATAGTTTAACATCTTCTTTAACTATTCTTATTTCTTTTATTTCTTTCTCTTTTCTAATGGCTATAGCTAATGATTCCAGAATTATATTGAATAGGAGTAGGGACAGAGGAAATCCTTGTCTTGTACCAGATCTAAGAGTAAAAGATTTCAGTTTTTCCCCATTTAGAATCATGTTAGCCATTGGTTTTCATAAGTCGTTTTTACCAGATTGAAGTAGAGGCCATATATTCCAATTTTCTGTAGAACTTTGAACATGAATAAGTGTTGGACTGTCTCAAAATCCTTTTCTGAATCAATTGAGATGATTATGTGTCTTTTCATTTTCCCTCTACTTATATACTGTACTTCATTTATAGATTTAATAATATTGAAACATTCTTGCATCCCTGGGATGAATCCAACCTGGTCATATTGTATGATCTTCTTGATGATTTTCTGTATTCTATTTACTAGTATTTTACTGATGATTTTTCATCTATGTTCCTGGGAGAAATTGGCCTGTAGTACTCTTTCTTAGTTGTAGCTTTCCCTGGTTTTGATATCAGTATAATACTTGTCTCCAGGAATGATTTTGGAAGGATTTTTTCCTTTTCAATTTCATGGACGTTTCAGTAGTATACGGATATTTTCTTTTCTAAACTTCTTGTACAATTCAGCTGTGAATCCATCCATGCCTGGATTTTTCTTTATTTATAGTTTTTTTATATGTATTTCACTGGCTGTTATTGGGCCGTTGAGAGTGATTATATATTGTCGATTCAGCTTTGGTAATTGTACCTTTCTAGGAATCTGTCCATTTCTTCTGCGTCTTCTATTCTGTGAGAGTAAAGATTCTCAAAGTAGCTATTGATTATCTTTTGAGGCCAGGGAGATGGCTCAGTGGAACAAGTGCTTCCCTGGCAAGCATAAGGGCCTGAATTCAGTCCCTGGTTCCACCAAAAAAGAAAAATAAGAACAGTATGGATTATCTTTTGAATTTCCACTGGGTTTGTGGTAATTACCCCCTTTTCATTCCTTATTGCTTCTATTTGAATTTTTTCTTTCCTCTTTTTTATGAGTTTCGCTAGGGGCTTATTGACTTTATTTAATATTTCAAAGAACTAGCATTTTGTTTTGCTGATTCTTTGAACTCTTTTCTTCATCTCATTTGCATTAACTTGTGGTATAATTTTAATCATTTTTTTCTCGTCTTTGAATCTGGGTTTGGTTTACTCTTCTTTTTCTAGTTGTTGAAGGTGCACAATTAGGGTGTTTATTTGATCTCATTCTGTTTTCCTAATGTGTGAGTTCACACCCTTGGTTTTCTGTCTGAGAACTGCTTTCATCGTATCCCATGAATTCCGATAAGCTATGCTTCAGTTTTCATTGAATCATAGATATTGTGGAATTTCTTGTTTAATTTCATCTGTGTCTCATTGGTTGCTGAGTAGGATGTCATTTATTTTCCATGTATTTAGGATTTTTTTTCTGATTTCTTTTGTCATTTATTTCCAGTTTCATTGGACTGTGGTCAGATAATATGGATGGAATAATTTGTGTTTTCTTGCATATACTTAAGCATGTCCTATGGACCGGTATGTCTAATATTTTAGAAAATAACCTATGTGCAGCTGAGAAAAATGTGTATTCAGTTGTGTCTGGGTGGAACACTCTGCATATGTCCACCAAGTTCATTTGTTACATGCTCTGGTTCAGTTCTATTAATTCTTTGCTAAGTTTTTGTCTGGTTGACCTATCTTTTTGGGAGAAGGGGTTGTTAAGGTCTCCTGTCAAAATTGTGGCATTGGATATTAGATTTTTCATGTCCATTAAGATTTGCTTTATATAGTTGTGTGCTTCCATGTTTGATGCATAGATATTTACGAGTGTTGCCTCGTTCTCTTGAAATTCCCCCTAAACATTACATAGTGGCCTTCTTTATTTCAGTTGAACATTCTTGGTTTGAAGTTGAAACTGTCTGAGAAAATCATTGCTCCTCCTGTTTTCTTCTGAGGTGCTGGGTTGTGTAGTATTTTTTCTGTCCTTTTACTTTCAACCTATTAATGTTTTATGTGTTAAATATTTCTTGTATACAGTATATTTTGGAATTTTATTTCCTAGTCCACTGAGCGAGTCTATTTCTCTTAATGGATGAATTGAGTCCATTTACATTGATGGTTATAATTTAGATGAATTGATTACGATTGACAAGATATTAAACCTTTGTCGTATATTTCTTTTTCTCCTGTGTTTAATTGTTTGTCCTTTTTATTTAGATGCTTTTGATCTCATTCATGGAGTACTGATCATTTTGTTTCTTCTCTAGAATATCTTTCAGGAGTCTGTGTAGTGTTGGCTTTGTCAACAAGAAATTCTTTATTTGATCTTTATCATGGAAGTATTTTACTTCTCCATCTAACTTGAAAGAAAGTTTTGCAGGGAATAGTAGTCTGGGCTGAAATTTGTTTTCCTAGAGGACTTGAAGTACTCTGCTCCATGCTCTTCTTGCCTTCATGGTTTGTGAAGAGAAGTCGGCCATAATTATGATGGGTTTTCCTTTGAATGTGACCTGCTTCTTTTCTCTAGTGACTTTCAGTATATTATTCTTGTGCTTAATTTCTGGGATCTTGACTATTACATGCCTTGTTGTGTTTTTAATTGCGTTGAGGTTACTTTTTGATCTGTGTGCTTTGGTTACCTGAACGTCAGATTGTGTCCTCATATTTGGAAATTTTTCTGGTATTACTTCTGCCCATATATTTTTAATGATCTTTGTATTGACTCCTTCCTTCTCATTGATACCTATTAGTCCCACATTGTTTATCTTTGCATCATCTTGTGGGTGATGGATTATTTTTTCCTGCATCCTAGTTGCTTTTAAAAGATCTTTTCTTACCTTTTCAGTAGCTGCACCTGCGTCTTCAAGATCTGAAACTCTGTCTTCACTTTCACTTAATTGGTTTTGCAAGCTGGTGATTGAAATTTTATGTTCCGCTTTATCTCTTTGACTCTGCTTCATGCTATCTCTTTTTTTCTAGTATTGCTCATACAAGGAATTTGTCAATTTTCTAATGTCTATTTTTTATCAATGTCTTCTTTTAAAGTAGTTATTAAGTATTTTCCTCAGATTGGGTTTCCTCCCTGTGTTTCTGTAGCTGATTCTTTACTTCAGATGCTAAGGATGCAGAGAATTCTTTTTTCTTTTCAGAAATAAATTCCACTCTGAGTTCCTCTGTAACTTTCTGCTGTTGCTTATTTACTATCGATGCTATCAATTCATACATTTGAGCTGAGCTAGTAGAAAAGCATTCAGCTCTGAGTTCCTCTATGACTTTCTGCTGTTGTTTATTTACTATCAATGCTATTAATTCATACATTTCAGCTGAACTGGTGTCCTCTGCATTTGTTCTGTGTGGGTACTTGGTTTCCTTCATGTTTCTGCATTTGATTCTCTACCGCAGATGCTACTATTTCAAGGATTTCTTTTTTCTTTTCCAATCTGAGTTCTTCTATAACTTTCTGCAGTTGTTTCCTTATTCAGAAGCTGTTGATTCATTGCTCTCAGCTGTGTGATTTCCAATTTATTTTTTGCTAGTTTCCTCTGCACTTGTTATGGGTGAGCTTGGCTTATGAGATTGCATTTTGCTTCTTCTCCTTCTCATTTTTTGTAGCACTGTCCTCTGACTTTTGTTGTAGAGCTTGCATGCACTTATAAACTTAGCACCTACTGAAATTCAGGCGCAGATCTACAAAGTTTGGATTTATCCTGCTGTGCCTGGCTTTGGTTTTCCTGCTGTGCTCAGCTCCTTCCTCCTGTTGCCCTTGGGAGTGATCCTGTTGTGTCCCACTGGCAAGAAGTTCTGCTCCTGGACTAGCTGGTTGGCTTTGTTTCCTACACTCTCTGCAGGGATTGCAGCTGCAGGGTTTCACCCCAAGTCTGTAGTCCAAGCCTGAGCTGAGTCTGGAGGGAAAAAGTGGAATGGAGGGGGGAGAGGAAGCCCTCTCACACACTTACTGCACCTGGGCTAGGGCTGAATGTGGGGGTTCAAAGAAAGGGTCAGAATTTGTTACTTGGCGGGCTGTGTTGGGGGTTGCTGAGGAGCGGTGCAGGGGTAACAAGGGGGTTGAAGAGGGTCTCACCCTCGCTGCCTCTGGGCTGGGACCTGCAGGTCTCACCAGTGCAGTTTAGCAGGAAGCTCTCACACACACTCACTGGTCCTGGGCTAGTACTGCATCTGGGGATTTGCAGAATGCTGCAGATACTCTCACTGGGCGGGCAGGGTGGGCAGGTACTGCAGATTGTGGAGGGGTCCCAAGGGAGTGGAAGAAGGTCTCACCCATGCTTCGCCTGGGCTGGGCTTTGCAGGTCCCGCCTGTAAGTGTAGCAGGAAGCTCTCCCACACTCTCTTACCTGGGTTTAGCCTAGGATTGGACCTAAATGTATTTAATTCTTAAATCTAAAGACATGAAATGTCTAAAAAGACTCCTTTTTGCGCTTAATGAATGAATTAAACCATATATATTTTAAGGTGGAAATAATCATGATTTGAGATACATACATGTTGTGAAATGGTTATTACAATGAAGATAATTAGCATATCTATTATCTTGTATGCTTATAGCATTTGTTAATTTTCTCTACTTAGAAATGTATTATAATATAATAGTTAAAACATTTTTAAAAAAGCAATTATATTTAGCATCTGTTATGGTTTATATTGAGAATAAATCCCAAGTCCTCATGCATTCATAGTTGGGGATTTTGGAAAGCAATTGAATTGTGAGAACAATATGGCTGATGTCTTATATTGAGACAGGGACTGGTCAGAAGAGGCAGGTTCCTCGGTGTATAACCTCAGAGGTTATGTCTCCCTCTCTGGCTCCTCCTCATTCTCTACTTTCTGGTTTCCATGTTGTGAGCAGCTTTATTCCAACTAGACCCTTCTAGACATTACTTACCACATTGGAGCTATACAAGTTGCAACTGTAACTCCAAGACCAAATAAAACTTTTTCTCCTTCAAATTGCCTCTATTTTGCATTGTGTCTCGGTGACAATAAGGTGACTAAGACAGACTATACATCTTTTCATCACTGATAATAAGATTGGACAGTTTCATATGCACTGCTTTGGAACTTGCTGTTTTAACACTGTAGTAAACATCTTTTTACCTCAGCAAATTCAGATCACTGAAACATAATATCTTAGAGATACAGGTACTAACTGCACATATTTCCATTCCTTCTTTAGCATCCCTCACACACTTTCAATTCTCTCACACTTTCCTTTATTTACTTTTTGTTGTGTAATAATAGTCTCTCATCTACTTTTACTTTATCTTTCAAAGATTCCATATATTGGGCCGGGAAGATAGCTCAGTAGAATAAGTGCTTGATTGGCAAGCACAAGGGCCTGAGTTAAAACCCTACTTAAGAAAAAAACATATTCCATATATTTAGGAGTAAATGCCATATTTGCCTTTACTTTTTTAGTAAAATATACAGATTTATTGCTTCTTTTTTAAGTATCAAGTAAAAATAATTTTAGTTTATTTTTTCTCCATAATTTTATTGATAAACAAATAGCAATGAGACAGTTTCAAATCAAATTGGTAGCAC
>NW_004525881.1:0-9477 GCF_000260255.1 Octodon degus
GCTTCCATCCCTCCATGGTGGATTCTTGTTCTATCCCTATTTCTCTGCTAATGTTCTTGGGTCTTGGCTGGAAATCATTCAGCTGTAAAGACAGAGTTTCAAATCATCCTGTCTGCATCAGGGTGCACAAATTCCTCCGTGGCAGGGAAATTTCTCTGGAGAAATTTTGAAAGTGAGTAGAGATGCTGGAGGAGTTTGGAGAATATTGTTTTCTGCCTGGACAATTCTGGGTGCGATTAAGTTGTTTTCCCCCAAATCAGATAAGTTATAAACTATTTGAGGGAGATATAGTCATCCTCAACACAAATAATATTTCAGTTCTGAGTAGAGGAAAAGTATCAGTGAATTACAAACTCATTAGAAGCAGAAGGCACCTTAAGGAGAAGCTCTCATGTTAAAAAAATCCAGCTTCCCCCACGCACAGTTAGTCTATGTATGTGGTAGTCCTGGGTTGTGTAATGCACAACCAGTACAACTGTATCCAGAGATTCTGTTGACTACAGCCATAACAGTCTACCCCTCCCCATAACTCATAGAGAAGTAATCCTGTCATAAACGAGAAAAGTGGGGCCCAGAAAGGGGAAAGACATTGTCCAACACCACACAGCTAACCACAGAACAAGATGAAACTACAGATTCTTGAATTTTAAACAGTATTTTTCTTCTCTGTACCATATTACTTGGAAGAAATGTTTCTACTTTTTTTTTTTTTTTTGTATTTTAGGGAGGGGTTTACAGGGTGTTCAGGGTCTCACTACTAGATCAGACTTGTAGTGATCCGCCTTTTTACAGCTTCCCAAGAACTGGGATCACAGGTGTGCACCCCTAGACCCAGTCTCAATTGCCACCTCAGTGCACCCCAGGGGCAGGGCCAACACGGCAGGCCTGGGGATCGAAACCCTGGCCCCTGTACCTGCTTGCAGGCACTTTAATCCACTGAGCTATTTAGCCCACCCTACTTTACTTAGGATAAGAAGTTAAAATTGAAAAATATGTGTTTGAACTCCATAGGCTGTAACCTAAGCCGGGCCTGTTTTCATGTCACCAGCTCCTCACTGAGGACAGATGCTCAGCATAGATGTCTCCTATATTAAGTGGGGACAATAAACATGCTTACCTTTTAGTTCTTGATGGCTAAATGAATTATATTTGGAAAGTACTCAAGGCAGTGCTTGTCATGTAGCTAGCACTCCCTAAGTGTTGGATGTTGCTATTTTTAGCTTGCATTTTTCTCCTATTCAAACTCAGTCCCATCAGAAAGCACATGATTTTCAATGCCTGCTAGTTTTTCTATGAAGTTGCCAGAATTCACCTTCACTGGGGAAGACCTTTGCTTGATCTCATTTTGGTGAGATCAGCCCATTTCTTTGTTTTTCCTTCGCAGCAAGAGCCCCCAAAGCTTTCTATACTTCCTTTCTTCTAGTCTCTCTTGGAGTTAGGACTCTCAGATTTTCTTCCCCACAAACTGTACCCCAACCACAGCTGTCAAGGTCAACAGTGGCCTCCATTGGCTGATGTAAGATGACTCTCAGTTCTCATCTTTCTTGGCCTATTGACAATACAGCTCTTCTTCTTGGGAGGCTTTCTTCCAGAGACTGGTCTCTCTGCAGTTTCCTGCTAACACAGGCTCCTTCTAGCTTCCTAGGCTGTATATATCCTTTTGGCTGGCTGGCTTGCATGCCTGCCTGCCTGCCTGCCTGCCTGCCTCCCTGCCTTCCTCCCTCCCTCTCTCCCCCACTCCATTTATCCCTTCCTTTCTTCCTTCCTTCCTCCTTCCTGCCTCTCTCCCCTTTTCCCTTACTCCCTCCCTTTCTCCCCTTCTCCCTTTCTGCCTTCCTTCCTTCTCAATCCCTCCTGCCCTCTTCCTGTCTCCCTCCTCTCTCCCTTCCTTCCTTCCTTCCTCTCTCCCTTCCTTCTTTCTTTCTTCCTTTACTCTATCTTTTTGGGCAGTTGGAATTGAACTCAAGGCCTTCATATCTTCAGCCATTTCTCAATGTATTTTGAGACAAGGTCTTTCTAAGTAACATGTTCAGGCTGAGCTTGAACTTGCAATCCTCTTGCCTCTGCCTCACAGAGTGCTTCAGTTATAGGCATACATCACCATGACTGGTTCATCTGGTCTTTCTGACTGTGAAACATTATACAACCTGGGGCTCAGTCTTCATCTGCTTTTTCTTTCTACCTCACCTCTTCTTCATGAGATCTCTTACACCCTAAGGCTTTATATGCCATATTTGAATTGATGCATTCTAAATTCATGACTTCATCCAAATCCTCTTCCTAAACTCCAAGTTCATGTTCAACATTAAGAATTAAAAATTAAGGGCTGGCCGGATAGCTCAGCAGATTGAAGTGTCTGCTTAGGCAGATGCAGGTCCCAGCCTTCGATCCCTGGTGTGTCCTGCCAGCCCAGGCCCCGGGGCACATGGAGACAGTGATTGAGACTGGGTGTGGTGGTGCACACCTGCAATCCCAGTGCTTGGGAGGCTGGAAGCAAGAGGATCACTACAAGTAGGATCTGTGTAATGAGACCCTGTAGATCCTGTACTAAATACATTAAAAAAATTAACAGATAGGTATCTTTTGCCACAATCAAGATGTTGATTTTTCTTTCCCAATTGAATTCCTTCCCAATCTACCCTATCTCGACAATGACATCTCCAGCCTTCTGGTGACTCAGGTCAGTAACCCTGGAAATGGTGTTGCTTTCTCTCTCTCACATACTGAATAACTAATGTTCAGCAAGTATCACATATTTTGCATGTGTAATAGGTCTATAATCCAGTGTTTCCCCAGTTCACCTTAACCATTTAGATTTGTCTACCATCTCTACTTCTTCTACCCTTGTCCTCCTGTAATCTAACTTCTATACCAGAAATTCCCCAACCCATGGGCCATGGATGGGTATTGGACCATGGCTTGTACAGGCCTCATCTGTACTCACAGCCATTTCTCATGGCTGGTATCACAGCCTAAGCTCTTCTTCTTCTCAGATCAGCACAGCATTAGAATCTCACATGTGAGAAACCACGGCCCTGTCTTTTCCATCAAAGGATATTAACAGGAGAATCTCTACCTTGAAATCTAGTCCACTCTCAGCTGCCCTCCCCACTTCTTAGATCAGAGTTACGGGAACCATCTGCCCAGTTGAGATTCTAGGAACATGTCTGACCACCAGAGATGACTTATCAACAGCCAAGGAATTTCAGTGACTCACATGCACACTTAGCAACTCTACCCAGCAACCTCACATAGCTTAAACTAGTCAACTGGGATAAATTGTGACCCTTCTACACAATCAGTGGGGAAAGCAGTTAGCTGCTCCTCACACATTAGGAATCAAATGAGCCTGCCAAGGCCACCCCGTGCACCTGCTACCTCAGGCTTGGGTCCTTCTGCAGAAGCAAAATGTTCTGTTGAGATTTCTGGATGTCTGAGGACTTTATTATCTGCACTGACAAGTTGAGTCTGTGAATGTATTCCCTACATACAGAAGTGCAAATCCTACCATAATCATGACTGGTGTATGATAGGGGTCTATGTTGTATGCTCTGAAAGAGAATCTCATAAATGAATCACACAATAAATACAACACATGTGAATCATCTTCAAACAAAATGCTGACCAAACCCATGGAAAAAATGTTTTTTCCATGAAGTTGGGTGCTAGTGCCTAGAATATTGGGGACCTCTGCCCTGTGGCATGGGCTTGTCCCAGTATGACATGACCTTGCCTATCAGCTCTGCTCCTCTTTGTCACTCTGCTCCAGCTATTCTAGTCTCTTTGCTGATCTTCTAAGCATGCTTCCATCATGAGGACTTAGCCCTAGAGGTGCTACCTGAAATGCCTTCCTGACCTGGGACTTGGTCATTCTGCTTTTATTTTATAACTTCTCTTTATTTCTTCTGTCCATGTCACTGAGATAAGGAAATCGATAGGGGAGATGATGCTGAGGTCCTCTCTCATGCAGAGATCAGGGAGGAGTCCTACCCTGCGTGTTTGTGTCACTCCAGAACTCAAAGGTTGAAACCTGCTTTCCAGAGTGATTGTGTTGGAAGGTGACCCCTTCGGGAGATCATTAGAGCATGCGGGCAGGGCCTTCAGAAATGGGGTTATTACCCTTATTAAGAAGACCCCAAGAGAGCTCCTCACCCACTTCCCTTGTGAGAACACAGCTAGGTGATGCCATGCAGGAATGAGGAAGTGGACCCTCTCTAGACACCAAATCTGCCAGTGCTCTTGGCCTCGGGTTTCACCTTCTAGTATTGTGAGAAGGAAAATTTAATCACTGTTGTTTATAAGTCACCCAGTCTGTGATACTTTGTTATAGCAAACTGAATAGATAAAGACATTCTTAAATCATGAGAAAATGCTAGCTGTGCTGGCTACTCAAGCCAGAGGTATCTGAGAAAGGAAACCCTGATGGGGAATCCTCCATTCTGAGCGGAAGGCTGTATCACTAGCTGCTTGGGTATCTGGGACCTAAGACATTACCTTAGACTTTATGGCCATAAAGAGCTCTGAGAGATAGTCCCAAAGTGCTACATAAACTTGTCAGGGAGTTTTATCTTTCTTGCTTCTATTACCCGAGTTCTGAATCCCAAGCTGGAGAGTGCTTTTTAAAATTTTCTTTCTTTCTAGTAGTTATTTGTGGACAAAACACATGTTAGGTCTTGAACTGTAAGCTTGGGGTGTTATGGAATTACAGTTTCTTCCATTTCTATTATAAAACATGATGCAGCATGGGTGTATGATAATAGTTTAGTGAGTATTATCTTGTGTAGTGAGTTTTGTAAAACCCTGGGATGTGGGGTGATCTTGTGCTTTACTCTGATGCATAGGGTGTGACAAAGGGGAAGACTGTGTATGACAAGCTGGTTCTTAGAGCCCTGCCCACCCTCTGTGTAGACAGCCCAGAGCAGCCTGCCAGAGAACAGAGGCTTCATGGGCAGAGTTGAATCATCCAACCTAAGGTATCCTGGGTCAGACAGCCCCAAGTAGCCTGACAGCTGACTCCAGACACAGCAGCAGCACTAACCAAGGTCAGAAAAGCCAGACAGCCAATCTATGCTGAGATTGTCCGCTCATGAAAATATGAAACAAATAAATCATTGTTTTAACTTAGGAGTTGGTGAAGTATATTAATCACTTGCCCATTGCTGAAACAAAATGTACAATACCCACAGTTTAGAGAGGATGTGTTTATTTGGCATATGGTTTCAAAGGGTTCAGTCTATGGTTGGATGGCCCCAAGATAGATGTGGCATGGTGGAAGTGTCTGGTGGATCAAAGCTTCTTCACCTATGGAAGCCAGAACGCAAAGATGCGGGGAGTGGCAGGGGATGAAGTCCAGAATACACCCTTCCAGATTTCACCCCCAGTGGCTCACCTCCAACTTCCTCCTAACAACACAGTCAGTTCTGAACCCATCAATGGACAAATCCGCTGATGAGTACAGTATCCCATGATGCAATCGCTTCCAAACTCGTGAGACTTTTAGGGGACATTTTGATCTAAAATGTCACAAAATAAAATGTCACCCAGATCTGGCCCACAGGTCTGTAAATATAATTCTATTGTGACACAGCCTCACTCATTCACATATGTGTCAGTATTTTTTTTAAAGTGGCTTGTCCCACAAAATGCCTCTTGGCCTTGGTCTCCTATTCAGTAGTGTGAGAGACAGATCTTAGGTCACTGGGACAGGTCTGGATTAGTGCTTTTAGTTCTCACAGTTGTGGGGCTAGAATGTGTCTCAGGAATGGGCTGTTTTAAAGCAAGCCTGCCTCTTGTCTTCTGCCTCTCCACCTGCACCTGCTTGCCATTTGGCCTTCAGATCCTCACCAGGTGTGCAGAAGAGACTGGTGCCTTGCCCCAGACTCCCTGACTTCCCACGTAGCCTCAATGCTTCATCAGCTGCCTTGCGCTGGGTATTCTACTTCAGCAACAGAGAACCAACCACGATGTGTACCATCTACAGCTACTCTCACATTACTACACCAGAGGTGACAAGGTCAACAGACACTGTGTGACTCACTTGCCTTGGAATGTTTATTGTCTGTCCTTTGACAAAAATCCTATTTATTTTATTTTATTGTTTTTCATGGCTTCATAACACCACCACATAGACCCTTTGTTAATTATAAAAATATAAGTGCACCTGTACAACCAGAAGTGTGCTAGTCGCCACTGTAAGCAAGGTATCAAACTTAGCATCCCCAACAATAGTATAACGCCATAGACATTGGTACCTCATTTCACAAGCTTAATTCTTTTTTTCCTATTTATTTTAAATCATTAAGTTGGAAAGTGGCGTATTGTATCTAGGAACTAAGCCAGGCACTTTGAAATATTTTACTTTATTAATAATTATTAAAGTATTATATTTTATTGCCATTTAAATTTTTAAAAATCATTTATTTGTTTATTTTGTACAGGGTCTCACTACACAGATTGGATTCATGGTGATCCTCCTGTCTCAGCCTCCCCAGCACTAGAATTACAGGCATGTGCCACTATCCTCAGTTTCAGTGGCTACCATGGTGTGCCTGGGGTTCTGGGACCAGGACAGCGTGTGATACTGGGGATAGAACCCAGGTCCTTGCTCTTACCAGGTAGGCACTTAGACTGTCACACTATTTCCCCCATCCTCTCCTGTCATTTTAACCAATAAGAGTTTATTGTGCCCATTTTACAGACGGGGATGAGACAAGGTAAGAGCAAATAATTGGTACATGGCGGAGTCAGGAGAAAGGATAGACAGCCTGAGTGTGCAGACACCTAGTATTTGTAGACTGCCTTGATAAAT
Source organism: Octodon degus (assembly GCF_000260255.1). NCBI lineage: Eukaryota > Metazoa > Chordata > Mammalia > Rodentia > Octodontidae > Octodon > Octodon degus. Next base: position 6,809 of record NW_004525881.1, read on the forward strand.
GTTGCTGACTAGATGGATGCCTGACTGAGGGAATTTATACCTGAATAAGCAGTTCAGGTTAGTTCCCAGGAGGAAGAGATACAGACAGTGGTAATCTGAGTCAGTGATGTATACATGCAGACACAAACGGATCTCTGCAGGAGAGTGTTGGAAATATCACCATCAAGACCTACGGGTGCCTGACAGTTCGTGTGGATATGTGTCCCTAATGGACGGCCCAGAGATGCTGAAATATATTATGTGGGTGGAGGAGGAGGAGGAGGAGGAGGAGGTGGAGGAGGAGGAGCAGGAGGAAGAAAATGATGAAGGTGGGAGAAGGAAGCGGTGGAAGAAGAGATTGAAAAAGAACGAAAGGCAAATTCTACTGAGGATGCTTAGGCTTTCATTTGTCTCTGGCAGTCACTGTAATCCTTTCTGAAGGTAGGGTTAATTTGTCACTGAGGAGGTCTGGTAGTTTATCAGGGGGCATCACTGAACAGCATAAAGAGACTGCAGCCTAGCTTACATCATTTTTTTTCTTCTCAGTGCTACAGGGTTCTGAGCGTGCTAGGGAACAGCTCTCCCCCCGAGCCACACCCCCATCACTAGCTGATCTTATATTGAAGCTTCATTGTTTTCTGGCTCAAAATGCTCCACAGTAAGCGACAAGCTCGTTTGCCAGACTCTCACAGCATAGCAGAGTAGTCCTGTGAGCTCACCCCTTTCTCCAGAACAGGAGCAGGGAGACATCACTGCATTCCAGAAAGAGCAGAAATCTCCCCCCGCTTTCCCAGCATCCTCCTCCGCCCCAGCTATGCTGGTGCTATTCAATAACCCTCATTGACTTTGGGAGGAGAAAAAAAAATGTAATTGTTAAAGTGTAAATCCCTTTAAATGGTAAGATCAAAAGGAAACTTTCCATCCAATAACACATAATTAAACATGCAGACGTGCCCAACTTTGATTCATGAATGCTTATGCACTTCTAAATTGTTGCCAGGGAGATCAGGGCCTGAGAAAATTAAAACCATTACGCCTCCAAAGGATACATGATTTTCACAGCTTTCTAACGTGCTTTCCTGTTGTGCACCACTTTGTGTTTTTCCATTTTCCCCACTCTCCCTCCTTAGTGATGTTTTGGGGCTGAATGGAAGCCGCTTTCCAAACATCCTTAGAAGGAGAATTCCCGCAGGCCCAGCGTGATGGGAGGAAGAACCAGACAGCAAACCACTCCTTCTTCTTGCCCTAAAGTCAGACAAAGCGCAACCCCTACTTCTTAGAGCCCCTGAGAATGGCCTCAGGTAGCTGGGCTGCTTGAATGCCAGCAGTATTGATAAAGTCGTCAGATTTATGGGGGTGTCTCTGTTGACATCACAGTGACCTGAATAATTGTTTGTACTTCTGTAAGTCTTGATGTCTTTTCTTCAGTTCCCTGAGAAGCAGATTTTAGAAACAAGTATTTTAATGTAGAAAAATATGACGAGTTTGAATATACAACCAGAAAAACAGTATAGGAAAAGAATATTGGTCATTTTCCCATTGCTGGAACAGAATAGCGCAGATTCACAATTTAAAGGATAAGTCTATTTTGGCTCATGGTTTTCAGAGAATTCAGTGGGTGATTGGTTGGCCCCGAGACTGAAGCACCACAATGGAAAGGCAAACCGGAGGACAGTTTCTCACCCCAAGGTGGCAGGGAGAGTGGAGAAGAGCAAGGGCCAAGAAGCCACCCTTCTGGTTCACACCCCCACTGACTACTTCCCACCAGGCCCCACCTCCTGACAGCGCACCTCACTATGGAAGCCATTCTTGGATGAATTCACTGAGCAGTGTTGGGTCACCACGATCGAATTCTTTTCCAAATGTATCAGAGTTTGGGGATATACTTTAGATAGATCCGAACTGTCATAGAAAGGGAGACAGACAACAAAGGTACTTACCTTCAGATCCTACTGGGAGAGGCTGGGTAATCATGGAAAAGTGTGCTTTGAAGCTTTCCTTCCCATGATGAAAGAGAGCTGTAGTATTTAGCTGACTTCCACCCTACTGGTCCAGGCTCTTTCTTGGGGATGCTGACACTTCTGTTTGCTTCAAATTAGGTGGAGAGGACCCTTTGACATCACAAAAACCTACAAGAGATGCAGGTGCTAGCAAATGAGTCAGGCAGATTCTGTCAAAGGATGAAATAGGAGTCATAATCAGCACCCATGGTCTCTGCCACACTTAGCTTCTTAATCTTTAATGCAGAAATGCTGACAGTGCCTACCTCATCAGTCGGTAGTGGGGATTCATCAATTTATTATTCATGACCCCCTAGAACCCAGCTGGGTCTGCGACGAGTGTCCCAGTGCATGGTGTTATTGTCATCAGTATTATTTCTATGCCTGCTATGATTTGTGATCTCAGGGATGAGTATGGTAGGAAAAATATGAGACCAGACATGACCTTCAGTTTGCTGGCTCTGGTTTTATCATCTGCAATATTCTGTTCACAATATTTAGGCAGTAGGAGGGTTTTAAAGATGAAGTAAACACAAGGAAGTTCCTGATGCTGAGTTGGCCACAGACCTATTGACTGATGCAGCCAGATGGGATGATGTAGCCTGTATCCTACCTGTGCGGGGGGCCTGCCATGCCACCTGGGACAGATGGGCCTCCAGGGTCTGCTGCGATACTCCTTGAAGCCCTAAT
>NW_004525882.1:0-9477 GCF_000260255.1 Octodon degus
GCTTCCATCCCTCCATGGTGGATTCTTGTTCTATCCCTATTTCTCTGCTAATGTTCTTGGGTCTTGGCTGGAAATCATTCAGCTGTAAAGACAGAGTTTCAAATCATCCTGTCTGCATCAGGGTGCACAAATTCCTCCGTGGCAGGGAAATTTCTCTGGAGAAATTTTGAAAGTGAGTAGAGATGCTGGAGGAGTTTGGAGAATATTGTTTTCTGCCTGGACAATTCTGGGTGCGATTAAGTTGTTTTCCCCCAAATCAGATAAGTTATAAACTATTTGAGGGAGATATAGTCATCCTCAACACAAATAATATTTCAGTTCTGAGTAGAGGAAAAGTATCAGTGAATTACAAACTCATTAGAAGCAGAAGGCACCTTAAGGAGAAGCTCTCATGTTAAAAAAATCCAGCTTCCCCCACGCACAGTTAGTCTATGTATGTGGTAGTCCTGGGTTGTGTAATGCACAACCAGTACAACTGTATCCAGAGATTCTGTTGACTACAGCCATAACAGTCTACCCCTCCCCATAACTCATAGAGAAGTAATCCTGTCATAAACGAGAAAAGTGGGGCCCAGAAAGGGGAAAGACATTGTCCAACACCACACAGCTAACCACAGAACAAGATGAAACTACAGATTCTTGAATTTTAAACAGTATTTTTCTTCTCTGTACCATATTACTTGGAAGAAATGTTTCTACTTTTTTTTTTTTTTTTGTATTTTAGGGAGGGGTTTACAGGGTGTTCAGGGTCTCACTACTAGATCAGACTTGTAGTGATCCGCCTTTTTACAGCTTCCCAAGAACTGGGATCACAGGTGTGCACCCCTAGACCCAGTCTCAATTGCCACCTCAGTGCACCCCAGGGGCAGGGCCAACACGGCAGGCCTGGGGATCGAAACCCTGGCCCCTGTACCTGCTTGCAGGCACTTTAATCCACTGAGCTATTTAGCCCACCCTACTTTACTTAGGATAAGAAGTTAAAATTGAAAAATATGTGTTTGAACTCCATAGGCTGTAACCTAAGCCGGGCCTGTTTTCATGTCACCAGCTCCTCACTGAGGACAGATGCTCAGCATAGATGTCTCCTATATTAAGTGGGGACAATAAACATGCTTACCTTTTAGTTCTTGATGGCTAAATGAATTATATTTGGAAAGTACTCAAGGCAGTGCTTGTCATGTAGCTAGCACTCCCTAAGTGTTGGATGTTGCTATTTTTAGCTTGCATTTTTCTCCTATTCAAACTCAGTCCCATCAGAAAGCACATGATTTTCAATGCCTGCTAGTTTTTCTATGAAGTTGCCAGAATTCACCTTCACTGGGGAAGACCTTTGCTTGATCTCATTTTGGTGAGATCAGCCCATTTCTTTGTTTTTCCTTCGCAGCAAGAGCCCCCAAAGCTTTCTATACTTCCTTTCTTCTAGTCTCTCTTGGAGTTAGGACTCTCAGATTTTCTTCCCCACAAACTGTACCCCAACCACAGCTGTCAAGGTCAACAGTGGCCTCCATTGGCTGATGTAAGATGACTCTCAGTTCTCATCTTTCTTGGCCTATTGACAATACAGCTCTTCTTCTTGGGAGGCTTTCTTCCAGAGACTGGTCTCTCTGCAGTTTCCTGCTAACACAGGCTCCTTCTAGCTTCCTAGGCTGTATATATCCTTTTGGCTGGCTGGCTTGCATGCCTGCCTGCCTGCCTGCCTGCCTGCCTCCCTGCCTTCCTCCCTCCCTCTCTCCCCCACTCCATTTATCCCTTCCTTTCTTCCTTCCTTCCTCCTTCCTGCCTCTCTCCCCTTTTCCCTTACTCCCTCCCTTTCTCCCCTTCTCCCTTTCTGCCTTCCTTCCTTCTCAATCCCTCCTGCCCTCTTCCTGTCTCCCTCCTCTCTCCCTTCCTTCCTTCCTTCCTCTCTCCCTTCCTTCTTTCTTTCTTCCTTTACTCTATCTTTTTGGGCAGTTGGAATTGAACTCAAGGCCTTCATATCTTCAGCCATTTCTCAATGTATTTTGAGACAAGGTCTTTCTAAGTAACATGTTCAGGCTGAGCTTGAACTTGCAATCCTCTTGCCTCTGCCTCACAGAGTGCTTCAGTTATAGGCATACATCACCATGACTGGTTCATCTGGTCTTTCTGACTGTGAAACATTATACAACCTGGGGCTCAGTCTTCATCTGCTTTTTCTTTCTACCTCACCTCTTCTTCATGAGATCTCTTACACCCTAAGGCTTTATATGCCATATTTGAATTGATGCATTCTAAATTCATGACTTCATCCAAATCCTCTTCCTAAACTCCAAGTTCATGTTCAACATTAAGAATTAAAAATTAAGGGCTGGCCGGATAGCTCAGCAGATTGAAGTGTCTGCTTAGGCAGATGCAGGTCCCAGCCTTCGATCCCTGGTGTGTCCTGCCAGCCCAGGCCCCGGGGCACATGGAGACAGTGATTGAGACTGGGTGTGGTGGTGCACACCTGCAATCCCAGTGCTTGGGAGGCTGGAAGCAAGAGGATCACTACAAGTAGGATCTGTGTAATGAGACCCTGTAGATCCTGTACTAAATACATTAAAAAAATTAACAGATAGGTATCTTTTGCCACAATCAAGATGTTGATTTTTCTTTCCCAATTGAATTCCTTCCCAATCTACCCTATCTCGACAATGACATCTCCAGCCTTCTGGTGACTCAGGTCAGTAACCCTGGAAATGGTGTTGCTTTCTCTCTCTCACATACTGAATAACTAATGTTCAGCAAGTATCACATATTTTGCATGTGTAATAGGTCTATAATCCAGTGTTTCCCCAGTTCACCTTAACCATTTAGATTTGTCTACCATCTCTACTTCTTCTACCCTTGTCCTCCTGTAATCTAACTTCTATACCAGAAATTCCCCAACCCATGGGCCATGGATGGGTATTGGACCATGGCTTGTACAGGCCTCATCTGTACTCACAGCCATTTCTCATGGCTGGTATCACAGCCTAAGCTCTTCTTCTTCTCAGATCAGCACAGCATTAGAATCTCACATGTGAGAAACCACGGCCCTGTCTTTTCCATCAAAGGATATTAACAGGAGAATCTCTACCTTGAAATCTAGTCCACTCTCAGCTGCCCTCCCCACTTCTTAGATCAGAGTTACGGGAACCATCTGCCCAGTTGAGATTCTAGGAACATGTCTGACCACCAGAGATGACTTATCAACAGCCAAGGAATTTCAGTGACTCACATGCACACTTAGCAACTCTACCCAGCAACCTCACATAGCTTAAACTAGTCAACTGGGATAAATTGTGACCCTTCTACACAATCAGTGGGGAAAGCAGTTAGCTGCTCCTCACACATTAGGAATCAAATGAGCCTGCCAAGGCCACCCCGTGCACCTGCTACCTCAGGCTTGGGTCCTTCTGCAGAAGCAAAATGTTCTGTTGAGATTTCTGGATGTCTGAGGACTTTATTATCTGCACTGACAAGTTGAGTCTGTGAATGTATTCCCTACATACAGAAGTGCAAATCCTACCATAATCATGACTGGTGTATGATAGGGGTCTATGTTGTATGCTCTGAAAGAGAATCTCATAAATGAATCACACAATAAATACAACACATGTGAATCATCTTCAAACAAAATGCTGACCAAACCCATGGAAAAAATGTTTTTTCCATGAAGTTGGGTGCTAGTGCCTAGAATATTGGGGACCTCTGCCCTGTGGCATGGGCTTGTCCCAGTATGACATGACCTTGCCTATCAGCTCTGCTCCTCTTTGTCACTCTGCTCCAGCTATTCTAGTCTCTTTGCTGATCTTCTAAGCATGCTTCCATCATGAGGACTTAGCCCTAGAGGTGCTACCTGAAATGCCTTCCTGACCTGGGACTTGGTCATTCTGCTTTTATTTTATAACTTCTCTTTATTTCTTCTGTCCATGTCACTGAGATAAGGAAATCGATAGGGGAGATGATGCTGAGGTCCTCTCTCATGCAGAGATCAGGGAGGAGTCCTACCCTGCGTGTTTGTGTCACTCCAGAACTCAAAGGTTGAAACCTGCTTTCCAGAGTGATTGTGTTGGAAGGTGACCCCTTCGGGAGATCATTAGAGCATGCGGGCAGGGCCTTCAGAAATGGGGTTATTACCCTTATTAAGAAGACCCCAAGAGAGCTCCTCACCCACTTCCCTTGTGAGAACACAGCTAGGTGATGCCATGCAGGAATGAGGAAGTGGACCCTCTCTAGACACCAAATCTGCCAGTGCTCTTGGCCTCGGGTTTCACCTTCTAGTATTGTGAGAAGGAAAATTTAATCACTGTTGTTTATAAGTCACCCAGTCTGTGATACTTTGTTATAGCAAACTGAATAGATAAAGACATTCTTAAATCATGAGAAAATGCTAGCTGTGCTGGCTACTCAAGCCAGAGGTATCTGAGAAAGGAAACCCTGATGGGGAATCCTCCATTCTGAGCGGAAGGCTGTATCACTAGCTGCTTGGGTATCTGGGACCTAAGACATTACCTTAGACTTTATGGCCATAAAGAGCTCTGAGAGATAGTCCCAAAGTGCTACATAAACTTGTCAGGGAGTTTTATCTTTCTTGCTTCTATTACCCGAGTTCTGAATCCCAAGCTGGAGAGTGCTTTTTAAAATTTTCTTTCTTTCTAGTAGTTATTTGTGGACAAAACACATGTTAGGTCTTGAACTGTAAGCTTGGGGTGTTATGGAATTACAGTTTCTTCCATTTCTATTATAAAACATGATGCAGCATGGGTGTATGATAATAGTTTAGTGAGTATTATCTTGTGTAGTGAGTTTTGTAAAACCCTGGGATGTGGGGTGATCTTGTGCTTTACTCTGATGCATAGGGTGTGACAAAGGGGAAGACTGTGTATGACAAGCTGGTTCTTAGAGCCCTGCCCACCCTCTGTGTAGACAGCCCAGAGCAGCCTGCCAGAGAACAGAGGCTTCATGGGCAGAGTTGAATCATCCAACCTAAGGTATCCTGGGTCAGACAGCCCCAAGTAGCCTGACAGCTGACTCCAGACACAGCAGCAGCACTAACCAAGGTCAGAAAAGCCAGACAGCCAATCTATGCTGAGATTGTCCGCTCATGAAAATATGAAACAAATAAATCATTGTTTTAACTTAGGAGTTGGTGAAGTATATTAATCACTTGCCCATTGCTGAAACAAAATGTACAATACCCACAGTTTAGAGAGGATGTGTTTATTTGGCATATGGTTTCAAAGGGTTCAGTCTATGGTTGGATGGCCCCAAGATAGATGTGGCATGGTGGAAGTGTCTGGTGGATCAAAGCTTCTTCACCTATGGAAGCCAGAACGCAAAGATGCGGGGAGTGGCAGGGGATGAAGTCCAGAATACACCCTTCCAGATTTCACCCCCAGTGGCTCACCTCCAACTTCCTCCTAACAACACAGTCAGTTCTGAACCCATCAATGGACAAATCCGCTGATGAGTACAGTATCCCATGATGCAATCGCTTCCAAACTCGTGAGACTTTTAGGGGACATTTTGATCTAAAATGTCACAAAATAAAATGTCACCCAGATCTGGCCCACAGGTCTGTAAATATAATTCTATTGTGACACAGCCTCACTCATTCACATATGTGTCAGTATTTTTTTTAAAGTGGCTTGTCCCACAAAATGCCTCTTGGCCTTGGTCTCCTATTCAGTAGTGTGAGAGACAGATCTTAGGTCACTGGGACAGGTCTGGATTAGTGCTTTTAGTTCTCACAGTTGTGGGGCTAGAATGTGTCTCAGGAATGGGCTGTTTTAAAGCAAGCCTGCCTCTTGTCTTCTGCCTCTCCACCTGCACCTGCTTGCCATTTGGCCTTCAGATCCTCACCAGGTGTGCAGAAGAGACTGGTGCCTTGCCCCAGACTCCCTGACTTCCCACGTAGCCTCAATGCTTCATCAGCTGCCTTGCGCTGGGTATTCTACTTCAGCAACAGAGAACCAACCACGATGTGTACCATCTACAGCTACTCTCACATTACTACACCAGAGGTGACAAGGTCAACAGACACTGTGTGACTCACTTGCCTTGGAATGTTTATTGTCTGTCCTTTGACAAAAATCCTATTTATTTTATTTTATTGTTTTTCATGGCTTCATAACACCACCACATAGACCCTTTGTTAATTATAAAAATATAAGTGCACCTGTACAACCAGAAGTGTGCTAGTCGCCACTGTAAGCAAGGTATCAAACTTAGCATCCCCAACAATAGTATAACGCCATAGACATTGGTACCTCATTTCACAAGCTTAATTCTTTTTTTCCTATTTATTTTAAATCATTAAGTTGGAAAGTGGCGTATTGTATCTAGGAACTAAGCCAGGCACTTTGAAATATTTTACTTTATTAATAATTATTAAAGTATTATATTTTATTGCCATTTAAATTTTTAAAAATCATTTATTTGTTTATTTTGTACAGGGTCTCACTACACAGATTGGATTCATGGTGATCCTCCTGTCTCAGCCTCCCCAGCACTAGAATTACAGGCATGTGCCACTATCCTCAGTTTCAGTGGCTACCATGGTGTGCCTGGGGTTCTGGGACCAGGACAGCGTGTGATACTGGGGATAGAACCCAGGTCCTTGCTCTTACCAGGTAGGCACTTAGACTGTCACACTATTTCCCCCATCCTCTCCTGTCATTTTAACCAATAAGAGTTTATTGTGCCCATTTTACAGACGGGGATGAGACAAGGTAAGAGCAAATAATTGGTACATGGCGGAGTCAGGAGAAAGGATAGACAGCCTGAGTGTGCAGACACCTAGTATTTGTAGACTGCCTTGATAAATGTTGCTGACTAGATGGATGCCTGACTGAGGGAATTTATACCTGAATAAGCAGTTCAGGTTAGTTCCCAGGAGGAAGAGATACAGACAGTGGTAATCTGAGTCAGTGATGTATACATGCAGACACAAACGGATCTCTGCAGGAGAGTGTTGGAAATATCACCATCAAGACCTACGGGTGCCTGACAGTTCGTGTGGATATGTGTCCCTAATGGACGGCCCAGAGATGCTGAAATATATTATGTGGGTGGAGGAGGAGGAGGAGGAGGAGGAGGAGCAGGAGGAGGAGGAGGAGGAAGAAAATGATGAAGGTGGGAGAAGGAAGCGGTGGAAGAAGAGATTGAAAAAGAACGAAAGGCAAATTCTACTGAGGATGCTTAGGCTTTCATTTGTCTCTGGCAGTCACTGTAATCCTTTCTGAAGGTAGGGTTAATTTGTCACTGAGGAGGTCTGGTAGTTTATCAGGGGGCATCACTGAACAGCATAAAGAGACTGCAGCCTAGCTTACATCATTTTTTTTCTTCTCAGTGCTACAGGGTTCTGAGCGTGCTAGGGAACAGCTCTCCCCCCGAGCCACACCCCCATCACTAGCTGATCTTATATTGAAGCTTCATTGTTTTCTGGCTCAAAATGCTCCACAGTAAGCGACAAGCTCGTTTGCCAGACTCTCACAGCATAGCAGAGTAGTCCTGTGAGCTCACCCCTTTCTCCAGAACAGGAGCAGGGAGACATCACTGCATTCCAGAAAGAGCAGAAATCTCCCCCCGCTTTCCCAGCATCCTCCTCCGCCCCAGCTATGCTGGTGCTATTCAATAACCCTCATTGACTTTGGGAGGAGAAAAAAAAATGTAATTGTTAAAGTGTAAATCCCTTTAAATGGTAAGATCAAAAGGAAACTTTCCATCCAATAACACATAATTAAACATGCAGACGTGCCCAACTTTGATTCATGAATGCTTATGCACTTCTAAATTGTTGCCAGGGAGATCAGGGCCTGAGAAAATTAAAACCATTACGCCTCCAAAGGATACATGATTTTCACAGCTTTCTAACGTGCTTTCCTGTTGTGCACCACTTTGTGTTTTTCCATTTTCCCCACTCTCCCTCCTTAGTGATGTTTTGGGGCTGAATGGAAGCCGCTTTCCAAACATCCTTAGAAGGAGAATTCCCGCAGGCCCAGCGTGATGGGAGGAAGAACCAGACAGCAAACCACTCCTTCTTCTTGCCCTAAAGTCAGACAAAGCGCAACCCCTACTTCTTAGAGCCCCTGAGAATGGCCTCAGGTAGCTGGGCTGCTTGAATGCCAGCAGTATTGATAAAGTCGTCAGATTTATGGGGGTGTCTCTGTTGACATCACAGTGACCTGAATAATTGTTTGTACTTCTGTAAGTCTTGATGTCTTTTCTTCAGTTCCCTGAGAAGCAGATTTTAGAAACAAGTATTTTAATGTAGAAAAATATGACGAGTTTGAATATACAACCAGAAAAACAGTATAGGAAAAGAATATTGGTCATTTTCCCATTGCTGGAACAGAATAGCGCAGATTCACAATTTAAAGGATAAGTCTATTTTGGCTCATGGTTTTCAGAGAATTCAGTGGGTGATTGGTTGGCCCCGAGACTGAAGCACCACAATGGAAAGGCAAACCGGAGGACAGTTTCTCACCCCAAGGTGGCAGGGAGAGTGGAGAAGAGCAAGGGCCAAGAAGCCACCCTTCTGGTTCACACCCCCACTGACTACTTCCCACCAGGCCCCACCTCCTGACAGCGCACCTCACTATGGAAGCCATTCTTGGATGAATTCACTGAGCAGTGTTGGGTCACCACGATCGAATTCTTTTCCAAATGTATCAGAGTTTGGGGATATACTTTAGATAGATCCGAACTGTCATAGAAAGGGAGACAGACAACAAAGGTACTTACCTTCAGATCCTACTGGGAGAGGCTGGGTAATCATGGAAAAGTGTGCTTTGAAGCTTTCCTTCCCATGATGAAAGAGAGCTGTAGTATTTAGCTGACTTCCACCCTACTGGTCCAGGCTCTTTCTTGGGGATGCTGACACTTCTGTTTGCTTCAAATTAGGTGGAGAGGACCCTTTGACATCACAAAAACCTACAAGAGATGCAGGTGCTAGCAAATGAGTCAGGCAGATTCTGTCAAAGGATGAAATAGGAGTCATAATCAGCACCCATGGTCTCTGCCACACTTAGCTTCTTAATCTTTAATGCAGAAATGCTGACAGTGCCTACCTCATCAGTCGGTAGTGGGGATTCATCAATTTATTATTCATGACCCCCTAGAACCCAGCTGGGTCTGCGACGAGTGTCCCAGTGCATGGTGTTATTGTCATCAGTATTATTTCTATGCCTGCTATGATTTGTGATCTCAGGGATGAGTATGGTAGGAAAAATATGAGACCAGACATGACCTTCAGTTTGCTGGCTCTGGTTTTATCATCTGCAATATTCTGTTCACAATATTTAGGCAGTAGGAGGGTTTTAAAGATGAAGTAAACACAAGGAAGTTCCTGATGCTGAGTTGGCCACAGACCTATTGACTGATGCAGCCAGATGGGATGATGTAGCCTGTATCCTACCTGTGCGGGGGGCCTGCCATGCCACCTGGGACAGATGGGCCTCCAGGGTCTGCTGCGATACTCCTTGAAGCCCTAAT
>NW_004525883.1:0-1392 GCF_000260255.1 Octodon degus
TGTTTCTGCTTTAATGTTTAGATGTTTAATCCATTTTGACTTTAGCTTAGTGCATGGTGATACACCTGGGTCAAGTTTTAGTTTTTGGCATGTAGAGAGCCAGTTTTTCCAACACCATTTGTTAAAGAGGCTATCTTTCTTCCAGGGAGTATGTTTGGCTCCTTTGTCAAAGATAAGGTGGCTGAGAGTGTTCACAGAGGCCTCTGCATCTACTAGTCTATTCCATTGATCCTCAGGTCTATTTTGTTGCCAGTACCATGTTGATTTTATCACAACAGCCTTGTAGTATAACTTCAAGTCAGGAATTGTATTGTCTCCTGTCTTGTCTTTTTTGCCCAGGATCACCTTTGCTATTCTAGGTCTTTTCTGGTTCCAAATAAATCTTAGGAATGATTTCTCTAGGTCTGGGAGGTATGTTGGTGGTAGTTTGATAGGGATTGCATTAAATCAGTACAGCAATTTTGGGAGTATGACCATCTTCACAATGTTGGTTCTTCCTATCTAGGAGCAGGGAATATTTTTCCATTTTCTCAAATCCTCTACGATTTCTTTTTTCAGAGTGCTGATAAAGCTTTTTTTTTTTTTTTTTTTTTTTTTTTTTTTTTTTTTTTTGGAAGACAGTAAAATCAACTCAACCACTACTAGCTAGGGCATAGTTCACATTTTTATAGAGAGGACTTTTTTTTTTTTTTCATTTTTTCAATTACTTCCAACCTACAATGTTTTTGTTTTGTTTTTGGATTGAACTCAGACTCTTGCGCTTGCCAGGGAAGCACTTATTCTACTGAGCCATCTCCCCAGTCCCCCAACCTACAATGTTGCTATAGGTCTTGACTTTGCTTCAGTTGCAAAAGTAGGATGTTCAATGGTATGTCAGCCTGTTGGGTTTGGAAATGTGGCTCCTGAGGCTAGCCGGGGGAAGTAGTAGCTACTCTTGGTTCTGATTTAGTCCTTTTAGAATGATAGCTGTAGTTTTGTAGTTTAGTCCTTTTAGAATGGTAGCTGTAGTTCCATGGGGTGCCTCACTAGAGATCCAGCATGTTAATATGTACATCTTAGTCCATAACAGACTCCCCGAAGATGGGAGTTTCTAGAGAAGAGAGACCACCTCACAGTTCTGGTGGGTGGTTCTGCGGTGCTGGTAGTGCTAGGCTCTGTGAAGGCCTCCTGGCTGGTGTTATCACAGTGGCAGAAACCAAGGAGGACTTGGGTTTGCCTTTAAATTTTATTTTCTTTTTATGATACTGGAGTTTGAACTCAGGACCTCTCATCCATGCCAGGCTCTACCACTGAGCTCCATACTCCTCTCCTCTTTGAGACAAGAGTCTTGTCAGATCACCTAGGCTGGCCCTGAATGTGTGATCCTCATGCTTCAGCTGCTGAAGTAGCTAG
>NW_004525883.1:1982-2835 GCF_000260255.1 Octodon degus
CTGATCTTGAATTCAAGATCCACCTGCCTCAGCCTCCAGAGTGGTGGGAATGTACCTATGTACCATCGTACCCAACTAGGCCTCCTCTTATAGGATTGCCACCAACACTGCCACACTGGGTATCAAGCTTCTAGTACAGAGGGGACAGCTCATAGCTAAGCCACTCCAATAAGTTAGCATTTAATTTTCCACCCTAAAGGAGAATCTTATGTAAGAATAATCCGAATAATTTATCTTTTAAAAGAATGAACGCCCCTATTGGTTTTGGTGCTCACTATGGCATCTGAGGACAGAGGATTTATTTCTCCATCTTGATTCTTGGAGTGGTTTCATTGAGCCCCTCCTGGGAGACAGTCCTTCGGGTGTGTGGATCAAGGGAAACCCTCACATATTCCCCTCATCAGGTGCTGGCTTTCTTTCCCCCTCAACATCCTGTGCTTCTTGTCAGAGTTCATGCTTCTGCGCTGGTGGCAGATTGGACTTCTGGCCGGTTAGCTCCCATGCTGGGGCTCTGGAGGGGAGAGCAGGCCTGCAGGAAGGCAGAGTTGGCCAGCAGGGGGCAGCACAGGCCCAAGCTGGCAGGAGGCGAGCTGCTCCCCGCCTCCTGCCTGAGCTGAGCGCTTCCTTGCCTGGGTGACAGTAGCTGCTCAGCACAGGAGTGATGAGGTGCCTGGAGTCGTCACCTTACATCCACACAGTACAGAGGTGAGCCGAGGAGGTTACCCTACCCGAGTGTCTTTGTTTGCAAAATAGAGGTAACTGCACCAGCCTCTCAGGACTAAGGCAGTGGATATTTATAAAACATCCGGAGCAGTGCTGGAATATACTGATGCTACGAATGTATTAGCTATTG
>NW_004525883.1:3415-4776 GCF_000260255.1 Octodon degus
GGGGCCTGTCTCAATGGGTGCACAACTGCCACGGTGGTACAGGGAAAACCTGCTAGGCCTTCTACTCAACCTGTAAATGGTATCTTCGGGGGCTTCCTTTTTCTGACTGTGATTTATACCGTAAATAATCTGTTCATAAATGATACATAAAATAAAGCAGAAATGACTAGGAGTGGTGGTGCATTGCAATCATACCTGTTACTTTGGAGACTGATGCAAGAGAGTTGCAAGTTCCTGGCTAGTTTGGGCAACTTAATTAGATCCTGTCTCAAAATTTTTGAAGGCTCAGTGATACAGCACTGACTTAGCATGTGTGAGGCCCTAGATTCAATCCATATATATGTATATGGATTTGTATATATGCAAATGTTTGCATATTGGGGCACATGTTAGGTTTGTGATTATAGGTTATATAGTACCATCAGAGATAGCTTTTAATTAGGGGGAAAACCTTGAACAAATTTGTTATAGAAGAAACATTCCAGAATGTTCTGGAGGAATAGCAGGACCTAGCTATGGCTCTGGCATTGGAGATGGAGAAAAAGTGGATGTGTGTGAGAGATACTAAAGAAGGATAATTATTTAAATAAGAAGGAGCAAGAGACTAGCCGAGAGCCAAGCATGTCTGGACATCAGATACTCAGTGAGCTATAAAACTCAATATACTCTGTGCAGGTCAGGTACTCATTGCTGGAAAATGTTGATTTCAGAGAGCTAAGTGACTTCACCAGAAAGTGTCACTTGTGTTTGGAGGTTGTGAGTGACCTTGGCCAGATCAATTCTGGGAGAAGGGCCAAACCCAGGAGGAATAGACATTGGGAGGAGGTTATTTTTCTGGAAGGAAGGGAATTCATTAGAATTATAGGCTCAGGGACCCTCAGGACTAGTCGGCAGCACCCCAAACCTGTTTCATCAGAGAAGCCCTTTTGCTGTCAGAGAATTAAAACAGTTAAAAGCATGACTTTTACGTAAGTATAAAGAAAGCAGATGTCAAAGATTTATAGATCATTAAAAAAAAGTTTACAGATCATTAGTGGAGGAGCAGTCCGATCGTAAAAGGCTCAGTGGCATATGGGAGACAACCAAGTACTTCTGGCCGGGAAAGCAGGAGGCTAGCATGGTACAGTCAATTCCAAAACTCATTAATGTCTTTTTTTTTTTTTTACATAAAAATCCAACTTTATTGAACATAGGAATAATGGACTTTCAAATGAATTATTTTTACTTTATGGTTATTAAAATTATCTGATCGGGCTGGTGAGATGGCCCAGTGGTCTAAAGCACCTACTTAGAACAAGCTTAGCAAAGCACATGGACCGCGGTTCAATCCCCAGCACCACATGCCAGCCAGCTGCGCCCCC
>NW_004525883.1:6081-7330 GCF_000260255.1 Octodon degus
TGCACACTCTCAGCAGGAACCTGATGAACTCCAGCTAAGGTCATGTAGATTTTCACAAACTTATCTGACTGATCCCATCCGTAATTACTGATCTTCACTGTATCCTGCTGTGATGGGAGCAATCACAGTGGCTGGCTTTTCAGTGTCAAATGAAGAGAGTACGCATCACGTACTCTCTTCCTAGTAGCCTTTTCCAGTAATGCCTTTACCTCTTCTAGATCATTCTGTAACTCCTCCAGAGCCAAAGCCATGGTTGGGTGGGGTTGGACTTAAAGCCCGAGCTGCAGGTGAGCGTGCAATGACAGGAACCGCGGTAGTCCCCGCAGGCATGGACCTCAGCAGCGCTAGCGGGGGGCCAGCCGCTGTGTGAGTGCCCGAACCGCGGCCCGCCCTCCGCACCTGGTAAATCTGGAACCTTCTCATTAATGTCTTGCAGGTGGTAGGACCAGCTGCTGTCTCTTGCCCAGAGACAGCTAAAGAAGAGAGGGTTCAGGAAATACTGGAGGTAGAGCTTTGGGAGATGTAAATATTTCTTTGGAAGAACTAGAATGAATTGGCTGTTAAGTGACGGTGTGGCCCAGGTGACCTCCTGAAACTCAGTTCTTCCTCTCTGCCTTTGAAGACTAAAGTCAAATAAGATTTTTTTGAACTGGGGATTGAACACAGGCCCTTGTACTTGCCAGGCAAGCACTTATTCTACTGAGCTATCTCCCCGGCCCCTTGAAGTCAAATTAGAGATGAGGAGATTTTTGGTTATTTGTGGTACTGGGGAGAATCTATGACCTTCCACATGCTAGGCAAGTGCTCTACCACTGAGCTACATCCCTAGTCCCTGAGATTAGCAGATTGTAGTCTGATATTTTGAAGTAGTTTGGTTAAGGTAGAAGAATCTAGAAGAATCAATGGATAGAGGTATTTGCACAGACCTGATGCAGAGGTCAAGGTCAACCCTTAGGATTTGGTTTATTGATTAAAAATTATTGTAAATAGTGGTATAGCAGTAGTATTGCTGCTTAACACATCACCTGTATTTAGTAACCTCATAGTTTTTGTGTGTGTTCTTTCCTTGCTGCTGTAACAAATTACCAAAAATGTATTGGCTTGGAAGTTATTATTTTTTTTAATGCTTAAAATTTTTATTTTGAACAATTTTACATGCTTATGTCTGGTAATCTGAGCAACTACTTTGAAGACAATGTGCAATATAGCAACTATTACTGAATACCTATCATCTTGGTTTTTATTTGTT
>NW_004525883.1:9022-9461 GCF_000260255.1 Octodon degus
TATTAGGGAGACAATACGATATTTACAGATGTGGGTCTGGTTTATTTCACTAATAAGTGTATCTTCAAGGAGCATCCACTTAAATATGAAGGCTTCAAGTTTATAGTTCTTTAGAGCTGAGTAGTATTCCATTATATAAAAGTGCCACATCTTTTTCAACCATTCCACATGTGACGGGCATCTTGGTTGTTTCCAAGATCTGGCTATCACAAATTTGTGCTGCTATAAACATAGGTACCCATATATCAATATGATATGACGCTTTCAGTTCCTCCAGGAAAATTCCCAGTAGGGGGATAACAGGCTTCAATGGGATTTCCAGTCCTAGGTTTCTAAGGAGTCTCCACACTGATTTCCATAATGGTTGCACCAGTCTACACTCCCACTAACAGTGGAGAAGGGTTCCTTTTTCCCCACAGCCTCTCCAACATTTATTGTT
>NW_004525884.1:0-2866 GCF_000260255.1 Octodon degus
AAACACGGGAGCACCCAACTATATAAAACAAATCTTAATGGACATGAAAAATCTAATATCCAATACCACAATCTTAACAGGAGACCCTAACATACCCTTATCACTAAAAGACAGGTAAACCAGACAAAAAATAGCAAAGAAATAAAAGAATTGAACCAGAGCTTGAAACAAATGGACTTGGTGGACATATACAGAGTGTTCCACCCAAACATAGCTCAATACACATTTTTCTCTTCTGTACATGGGCCATTTTCTAAAATACAAAATATACTGGTCCATAGGTCATGCTTAAGTATATGCAAGAAACAGAAATTATCCCATGCACATTATCTGACCACAGTGCAAAGAAACTGAAAATAAATAACAAAAGAAACCAGAAAAACACTCTAAATTTATGGAAATTAAATGGCACCCTACTCAGCAACCAATGGGTCACAGATAAAATTAAAGAAGAAATTCAACAGTATCTACAATTCAATCAAAATTTAAGCACAACTTATCATAATTTATGGGATACAATGAAAGCAGGTCTTAGGGGAAATTCATAGCTGTGAACTCACACATTAGGGAAACAGAATGACAACAAATAAATGCCCTAATGATGCACTTTAAACAACGAGAAAAGGAAGAGCAAACCAAATCCAAATTCCATATACTGGAAGAGATCATAAAGATTAGAGCAGAAATTAATTCAATTGAGACAAAGAAAACAGTTCAAAGAATTAACAAAACAAAAAGCTAGTTCTTTGAAAGACTAATTAAAATTGATAAGCCCCTAGCTAACCTCATCAAAAAGAGGAAATAAAAAATTCAAATGCAAGCAATAAGGAATGAAAAAGGTGTAATAACCACAGACCCAGTGCAAATTCAGAAGATTATCAGTAGCTACATTGAGAATCTTTACTCTCACAGAATAGAAGACACCGAAGAAAAGGACAGATTTCTAGAAACATAAAAATTACCACAACTGAATGGACAAGATATAACCACTCTCAATAGCTCAATAACAGCCAATGAAATACAAAATGTAATTTTAAAAAAACCTACCTACAAAGAAAAGTCCAGGTCCAGATGGATACACAGCTGAAATCTACAAGAAATTTACAGAAGATGTAGTCTCTATATTCCTCAAACTCTTCTATGAAATTGAAAAGGAAGTAGTGCTCTCAAAATCATTCCTGGAGGCAAGTATTATACTGATACCAAAACCAGGGAAAGACACAACTAAGAAAGAGAACTACAGACTGATCTCCCTCATGAATGTAGATGCCAAAATCCTCAATAAAATCCTAGCAAATATAATACAGCAAATCATCAAGAAGATCATACATCATGACCAGGTTGGATTCATCCCAGGTATGCAAGGATGATTCAATATTTGAAAATCTGTAAATGTAATGCTCTATATGAATAGAGTAAAAACTAAAAACCACATGATCATCTCAACTGATGCAGAAAAGGCTTTTGACAAAGTGCAATACTCATCCATGTTCAAAGTCCTAGAGAAAGTTGGAATGGATGACCTCTACTGCAATCTGGTAAAAGCCATTTATGAAAAGCCAATGGCTAGCATAATTCTAAATGGGGAAAAACTGAAATCTTTTACTCTTAGACCTGGTACAAGACAAGTATGTACTCTATCACCCATCCTGTTCAATATAATTCTGGAATCATTAGCTACAGCCACTAGACAAGAGAAAGAAATAAAAGGAATAAGAATAGGTAAAGAAGAAGTTAAATTACCATGATATGCAGATGACAGAATACTTTACTTGGAAGGTCCAAAAAACTCCACCAAGAAGCTATTAGAATTAACTCAGAAATTCAGTAGCTTAGCAGGATACAAAGTCAATATCCAAAAGTCAGTAGCATTCCTCTACACAGATAACAAACACACTGAGAGGGAAATTATAGAAACAATATCTTTTACAATAGCACTGAGGAAAATGAAGTACCTTGGAATTAATCTAACTAAATAAGTCAAAGATTTTTTAAGGAAACTTACAGTACTCTCTAAAAAGAGATCATAGAGGTTTTCAGAAAATGGAAAGATCCCTGATCCTGGATAGAAAGAACCAACATCGTGAAGATGGCCATATTCCCAAGATTGCTGTACAGATTTAGTGCAATCCCTATCAAACTATCACCACCATACCTCACAGAGCTAGACAAATCATTCCTAAAATTTATTTGGAACCAGAAAAGACATAGAATAGCAAAGGCAAATCTGGCCCACAAAGACAAGGCAGGAGGCATTACAATTCCTGACTTGAAAATATGCTACAAGGCTACTGTGATAAAATCAGCATGGTACTGGCAACAAAATAGACCTGAAAATCAATGGAATAGTTTAGATAACGCTGAAGCCCATACAAACACACTCAGCCACCTTCTTTAATCAAGGGGCCAAACATACTCACTGGAGAAAAGATGGCCTCTTTAACAAATGATGCTGGAAAACTGCCTCTCTACATGCCAAAAACTAAAACTTGACCCAGGTCTATCACCATGCACTAAGCTAAATTCAAAATGGATTAAAGATCTAAACATTAAAACAGAAATACTAAATCTCCTAGAAGAGAAAGTAGGAGGATCTCTTGGAGACATAGAGGTAGGCAAAGAGTTTATGAACAAAAATCAAATCTCAAGGGAAACACTTGAAAGAATTAACAACTGGGACCTGCTCTTACTGAGAAGCTTTTTCATGTCAAAAGAAATTACCAACAAAGTGAAAAGACAACCCACGAATTTGGAAAAAATCATGACAAATAAGTACTCAGACAAAGGTCTGCTCTCTAGAATTTATAAAGAACTAAAAAACACTAGGGCCCCAAAATTTAAAGATCCAGTCCAGAAATGGGCATCC
>NW_004525884.1:3755-5146 GCF_000260255.1 Octodon degus
AACTAAAAGGAAATCAAGAACTTGAGGACTAGACAATGAAAACAGAGCAAGGAGAAGAGCTAGGTAACATGACAGGGGCAAGCCACACTGTTACTTGTAGAAGATGGGTAATGTAATGATCCTGAGAGTCTTCAGAGGACTTTTGAATCTTGCAGTTAATTGGAAAGATTCCCACCCTGACTAATTATATATACAGACACCTGTGAACTAAGCAACTGCCCTGAAGATAGCAATTTGTAGTAGTAGGTTCATGCTTGCAGGGCCTGTTCTTCTGGTGTTCTGAATGTGGGCTGCTTCTCATGACATGACAGTTGCTGCTGTGCTTTCTCTCGGTTAGATGATTGTTCAAAAAGAAGGGGGGGGTGGAATGAAGGCAGGAGACAGGAAAAGGAATTAAGTGTAAACTTAAGAATTATATAATTTGGACTTAAGTGTAAACTTAAGAATTATATAGTTCTTTATGCCTATTTTTAAAATATACTTTAATTTTTTAAAATATTTTTTCATCAAATTTTGTAGGGACTTAAAGTTCAACATATCAATACTTGATGAAATATACCTGTTCTATGTTATGCCTAAAATGTTTGATATTCAGAGAAATGGTTAGGTTAAGCTTAACAGCCTAGGTAGTATGATAATAACAATAAGCTTCTCTACTGGAGGGTTAACAACCTAAATTTACAGACCAAAATTAAAGAAAAAGGAGGGCCACAAGGAAAGCCAAAATTTTGACCCTAGCCTTCCAAGGTCAATTAAGACTCAGGACATATGAGATCTTGTACTGTAACGTCATGTATCTCAGTAGTGTCCCAAATTTTCTGATCAAGGAGATTATGGGGCCAAGAGGAGTGACTGATGATGTAGAGTGTGCCTAAGGAGAGTCACATGGAGAGGAAGCATTCTCTCAGCCTTTCACGGGGAGCACATTGGCCAAACAATGGCTGTGATTCATCCACATGGATGAAACTGACAAAGGATCTACAATATGAGGTACAGGATCTCAGAATAAATCCTGAGGGGATTTGCCTGAGCTTATCAGATTCAAAAGCTACAAATCTTGTTGCATAGGTCCTGCTTTATCTTGGTCTTAACCATCCAGGAGAAAAGTATAAAAACGAAGTACAAGTATTAAAGCCATTTTGTTATGTTGAGCTGTAGGGGACTCAGGTCAACAATTTCTGACACTGCCATTCAAGCAGAAGACGCAATACTATTATGGATTAGTGGGCTCTTTTAGAATATTTGGTGAGTTTACACACCTACAATATTTAAATGATGGAACTAAACAAAAAAGGGAATACATAAATGAATATCCATTTTGTATCTGTGTATTCAAAATGTTTAGGATGGATATACAGTTACATGCTCTTAATGAATAGAAGGATTTGTTG
>NW_004525884.1:5676-7110 GCF_000260255.1 Octodon degus
CATCCTTTCTGAGCACTCCATTTGTTCCTCTCAGGTTCCCAGCAAACTAATGTAGTCAGGAGGACAGGACCCTGAGTGCACAGGGAAATCAGTGACTACAGGAAGCTGGACTGATGCACCTCCTGAAAGCTTCCAAATGCAGTAATGAGCCACAGCCTGGACTATGAAAGCGAACCAGGTTGTATGAAGAAAATGCCCTTTGATATTTACTGATCTTTAGTGCACAGGAGGCATGATATTCCCAGAATCATCAAACAGAAACCTCAAGGCTTCCATGAGACAGGTGCTGCATATTCTTAGTGTTTGGAACATGAGCCCTAACAATCCGCACATCATCAGCCAGGATGCAGCATCTGAGGGCATCCTGAAGGGCAGGTTGGGTGCTGAGGAAGGGGTGGCATGGGCAGGGTGGCTAATGATGCAGTGAGAATGACTGTATTGGTTCAATGGAACACCAAAGCAAAAGAGAGAAAGTGGTGCAAATTACCCCAGATCAATGGATTGAAACTCACTGTTTAATAAGTTATAAGCACCAAAGGCCCTATTTACGTCAAGGCTCTTCTACAGCATTGTGCTGGGGAGTGTAAGAAGCCAGAGGAGAGGACTGTCCTGAAGCCCTCTGACTGTGTCCATACAAGGACTTCTGCCCTTGCCTTTGCTCCTTCACTTCTGTACCTATCCTGTCCGCCTGGCAGAGCACAGTGCTTCCTCTTTATCTTTCTGTCTACATTTTGTGACTTTTACACTGACTTTCTTGCTTCCCTCTAGTGTTTGGGGGTAAAATTGTTCATGAGCGAAGTTTGATCTCAACAGAAACTGCATCGCTGAACCAAGACCAGTGAATTTCCTGTCTCAGGAATCACACAAAAAGATTCAGAACTGTCTCACTGCTGATCTATTACCTCAGCAGATTAGCAGATGTGTGAGTGTACTGCACATCATGAAGTGGAGTTGCTTGAGTACTTGACACAGGAAAGTTGTTCTACTAGATGACGTGCATGTGTGTTCTCATTTATTTCTTGGGGAAGTTTATCGAGGTTGATAACATATTTGCTATATGGCAAAGATCTTGGCATTATAAAGGTGGTATGGATTCCTAGACCCTACCACTCATTTATTGAGTGATATTGGATAGGTTAGTTAATGATTTTCTGCTCACTAAACTTATTTCTGAATGCTAGTGTTGAAAGTATGTAGCAGAATGATTATTACGGTGCATAAATGAAGTGGAGACTGTCAATACCAAAGCGAACAGACAGCACCGCATCACTTAAACAAAAGGAAATTGACTACGTGAGAAGTTATATTCTTTCCTTAGTGTTATGAAGTAAATATAGCAGTAGAGACTTGCTTTTATACCTTATGTGGAAAACAAAGTCCATTCTTTTTTGGTAGCAGGAATTGAACTCAGGACTTGAGCTTGCCAGGCAGGTG
>NW_004525884.1:7685-9420 GCF_000260255.1 Octodon degus
AAATTAACCTTGTTTGTAAAAAATAGTAAACTTTAGGAAAGCAACAATAAGAAAATAAAATTTTGTTCATTAAGATGTACAGAAAATCATTAGTACTTTATAATATATTCCTACTGTATTTTTGCTTAGTCACATAAGGAATGCATAATTTAGCAAGATATGAGTACACTAACTATTGAGTACCTAACCTGTCTTTTTTCATTTCTATGTGTCGTTGGTATTTCCTGTCATTTTTTTCTACCACTTTTGTCTTATGAATATTGTTCCCTTGAAAACTAGAGCATACAACTTTGGTGGTACAACAGAGGTTGCTAGGCTTGGAGGTCTCAGCAAGAGGTTTTTCCTGCATTTCTCACTTAAGAGCAACACAGCCCCATTAAACACAGGGATGTCCTCTTTCATGCAGCCTATTTTAGAAGTTAACTTGAAAATAAGACGTCAATCTTAATCCAACATTTATAGAAATTTATAATGCAATCCTTTTCTCTTGGAAAAAAATTTCAATTTCCATTTTAACAAAAATACATTGGACCAGTGACCAACTAATATCCCTCCAAAGTACCCTGTGAGGAGCCTCTTGAAGCCTAATGGTCTGCGGTCACTAGGTGGCAACAATCCAGGTCACCTGGCCCAGAAGAGCACGTCAGGATCCAGGCTGGGCAGGAAAGCTACAATGTTTTAATGGCAGTGGACTCCAGAGTGGAGTTCTTTGACACTATACAATAATGGGAACTGTAGCAGCGTTAGGGTAGGCTGATAGCAAGGAGCACAAGATTTATTGTCATTAACCTTTTAGTCACCTACTCACAATCTGACCTTAAATAACAAGCTTTCTAGTACTTCAGGCTTAACTCTGTTGGGGAAACCATGGATTGGTCAGGGGTTTCACATTAGGATGAGACTGGGGACAACAGAACAATCAAAATGTCAGTATTTGTGAACACAGCATGGATTTGTGTTTGTTTTCTGATATCAATTTCAGTTTTCAATTTTCAGATATCACTGCAAGTCTCATAACAAATTAACTTACTAAACTTGGAAATTTTCAATATTTTACCCGCTATGAATGCTTTCTTAAATTTTAAGGTTTATCCTTTATCAGGTAGTAGCATTTGTTACTTAAATCATAAAGAAGAACCAGACAATATTTAGGAAGGGACACATTTCCTAAACTAGACATTAGTGAGAATTCAGATCTGACCATCCCAAAAATCACATTTCACAGGCAGGTGCAGGCTGTGGAGGGTGCTGCTCACAGCACAACACAAGCACAGACCAGCCTGTGCAGCAGGAGAGAACCCTGTGGGCCTGTGACTCCCCAGGACATGTGGTCATCTGCATTCTCCATCGACTCAGATGCAAGGAACTGCGAGCCAGCTCATGGAGGTGAAATAGGACAGTGAAGATGTCTCACATGCTTTGGAGCTCCTCCCAATGCCCCTCAGTGATGTGTCATTTATAATTGCACCAAGAGTCTTTCTATATCATTTTTAGTTGTATTTCTTTGGTGGAGACTTTCTATATCATTTCTAGTTGTATTTCTTTTAGTTACATTAAATTAATTCATGAAGAGAAGCAACTATCAAATGTAAAATTAGTAGCTACCTTCTGCACAGCCACATACAGCACACAAAAACTGGCCACCACTTCATGTGGTGACTCTGCTTCTGAGTGGTTTAAGCATCCAAATAAATGACAGCACAGAATTTAGCAAGTGAATCTCAATATTTTAGGG
>NW_004525885.1:0-448 GCF_000260255.1 Octodon degus
TCAGTTAAGAATACTGAACACATATTTAGTGAAATAATATTTATGGAAGTTGTTTATCAGAAAATTTTAAAAATGAACAGAAAGAGACTGGGCATGGTGGCATGCACCTGTAATTCCAGCTCTTGGGAAGCTGTAAACAGGCAGATCACTACCCGTCTGATACAATAGTGAGACGCTGAACACCCTGTAGAACCTTCCCTAAAGAACAAAAAATAAATAAAATAAAATAAAATAAAAATAAATAGAAAGCTAAATAAATATGGAGGGCCAGGGAGATCTCTTAGTGACACAAGCGCTGGCCTGGCAAGTCCTGAGTTCAAATCCAGTACCAAAAAACAAAAGTAAAAATAAGCAATGAATAAATGAATAAAAAGTAACAAAATACATAAACAAGTATTTCACTTTTTTGCAGTACCAGTGATTTTTTTATTATTATTAATTTTATTGA
>NW_004525885.1:2457-9457 GCF_000260255.1 Octodon degus
TATATACGAAGACTTCAGGTATATTATTCTTTACAGCCAAGTAATACACCATTATATTAAAAACACCACATCTTTTTCATCCCTTCCTCAGGTGACGGGCATTTTGGATATCACCAAGACTTGGCTATCACAAATTGTGCTGATATAAGCGTACTTCCACATATATCACTATGATATGATCTTTTTATTTCTTTTATGGAAATTCCCAGTAAGAGGATAGCTGGATTGAATGTGATTTCCAACCCCTAGTTTTGTAAGGAGTCTGCACACTGATTTCCACAGTGGTTGCACCAGTCTACATTCCCACCAGCAGTGAAGAAGAGTTCATTTTTCCTCACACCTTCTTCAAAATTTGTTGTTGGTTGATTTCTTTATGACAGCCATTCTTTCTGAGGTGAGATGGTATATCATTATTATTTTAATTTGCGTTTTACAGATGGCTATTATGTGGAGCATTATTTTATGTATTTAATAGCTATTAGAATTTCTTCTTCTGTGGAGTTTGTGTTTATCTCGGATGCCCATTTCTGGATTGGGTCTTTAAATTTCAGCGTCCTAATTTGTTTATTTTTTTATAAATTTTAGAGAGAAGACTTTTGTCTGAGTGCTTATTAATTAAGATTTCTTTTCCAAATTTGTGGTTTGTCTTTTCACTCTACTGGCAATTTCTGTTGACATGCAAAATATTCTCAATAAGACAAGGTCCCAAAGGTTAGTTCTTTCACGTATTACCCATGAGGTTTGGTTTTCTGTTTTTGAACTGTTTGCCTACCACTATGTCTTCAAGAGTCCCTATTACTTTCTCTTCCAGGAGATTTAGTGTTCCTGTTTTAATGTTTAGATTTTTATTTCACTTTCATTTTTGTTTAGTGCATGGTGATTGACCTGAGTCAAGTTCTAGTGTTTAGCATGTAGAGAGCCACTTTTTCCAGCACCATTTATTAAAGAGGCTATGTTTCTTCCAGTAAGAATGTTTGTTACCTTTGTCAAAGATAAAGAGGCTGAGTGCGGTTGCAGTTGCTTTTGCAACTTCTAATCTATTCCACTGATCCTCAGATCTATTCTTTTACCAATACAATGTTGATTTTATTACACTAGCTTTGTAGCATAATTTCAAGTCAGGAATTATAATGCCTCCTTCCTCGTCTTTGTTGTTCAGGATTGACTTTGCTATTCTAGATCCTTTCTAGTTCCAAAAAATTTTAGGAACAATTTTTCTAGGTCTGTGAGGTATGTTTGTGATGGTTTGATAGGGACTGCATTAAATCTGTACAGCAATTTTTAGACTATGACCATCTTTCCAATGCTGGTTCTTCCTATCCCAGAACAGGGAATATATTTGCATTTTATGACATCCTCTATGATCTCTTTTTTTCAGAATACTGTAATTTTCATTTAATCAATCTTTGACTTCTTTAGTTTGATTAATTCCTGGGTATTTCATTTTCTGCGGCACTATTATAAAAGATATTAGATGTTATTTCTCTATTTTCCCTCTCAATGTGGTTTTTATCTGTGTAGAGGAATGCTATAGACTTTTGGGTATTGTATTTTTATCCTGCTATGCTACTGAATTTATGTATGAATTTTAGTAGCTTTTTGGAGTTTTTGTGTCTTCCAAGTAAAGTCATCTGCAAATAATGATAGTTTATCTTCTTCCTTACCTGTTATTATTCCTTTTAATTTTCTCTCTTCTCTAATAGCTGTAGCTAATGGTTCCAGAGCTATGTTGAATAGGAGTGGTGATAGAAGTCATCCTTGTCTTATACCAGATCTGAGAGTAAAAGATTTCAGTTATTCTCCATTCAGAATTATGTTAGCCATTGGGTTGTTATAGATGGCTTTTATGTCATTGAGGTAAAAGCCATCTATTCCAATTTTCTGTAGGACTTTGAACATGAATGAGTGCTTTTCTTTGTCAAAAGCCTTTTCTGCATCAATTGAGAGGATCATTTGGTTTAGGATTTTGCTCTATTGATATGGTGTATTACATTTATAGATTTTCGAATATTGAACCATCCTTGCATCCCTGAGATGAATCCTACCTGGTCATGGTGTAAAATCTTGTTGTTTTTGTTGTATTCTATTTGCTAGGATTTTAATGTGGATATTTTTGCATCTATGTTCATGAGGGAGATTGGCTTGTAGTTCACTTTCTTAGTTGGGTCTTTCCCTGGTTTTGGTATCAGTATAATCTTTGCCTCAAGGAACGATTTTGGGAGGATTGTTTCCTTTTCAATTTCACTGAAGAGTTTGAAGAGTATTGGGATTATATCTTCTGCAAATTTCTTATAGAATTCAGCTATGAATTCAAGACCTGGACTTTTCTTTGTTACTAGGTTTTTTATTTCTTTTTTTCTTTCATTGGCTGCTATTGGATTATTGATAGTACTTATATCTTCTTGATTTAGTTTTGGTAATTTATACCTTTCTAGGAATGTGTCCATTTCTTCTGTATCTTCTATCATGTGAGTTTAAAGATTCTCAAAGTATTTATTGATGAACTTCTGAATTTCCACTGAGTCTATGGTAATTTTACCCTTTTCATTCCTTATTGCTTTTATTTGAGTTTTTCTTTCCTCTTTTTGATGAGGATAACTAGGGGTATCAATTTTATTTAATCTTTCACAGAATGAGCTTTTTCATTTGTTAATTCCTTTCATTGTTTTCTTTGTCTAAATTGAATTAATTTCTGCTCTAATCTTTACAATTTCCTCCTGTCTTTTTGCTTTTGCTTTGGTTTTCTCTTCCTTTTCCAGATGTTTGAGGTGCCGCATTAGGGCATTTATTTGTTCCCATTCTGCTTTATGGATATGTGAGTTCACACCTATAAATTTCTCTGTAAGAGCTGCTTTTATTTCATCACATAAATTCAGATAAGATGTGCTTGAATTTCCATTGAATTCTAGATATTGTTTAATTTCTTGTTCTATTTCAACTGTAACCTCTTAGTTGCTGAGAAGAGTTTTGTTTGATTTCCATGCATTTATGGGGTTTTTTGTTCCAGTTTCTTTTGTCATTTATTTCCAGTTTCATTGTACTGTGGTCAGATAATATTCATGGAACAATTTCTGTTTTCTTGTATATAGTTAAGCATGATCTATGGAATAGTATGTGGTCTATTTTAGAAAATATCCCATGTGAAGCAGAAAAAAAATGTGCATTCAGCTGTGGTTGGGTGAAACACTCTGTGTATATCCACTAAGTACATTTGTACTGGTTCAGTTGGGCTACTTCTTTGCTAACTTTTTGTTTGCTTGACCTATCTTTTAGGGTTAAGAAGGTGTTAGATTCTCCCATTAACATTGAGGTATTGGGCATTAAATTTTTGATGTTGATTAAGATTTATCGTTCATAGTTTGGTGCTCCTGTGTTTTGTACATACATATTTATTTTTGTACATACATATATCATTTTAGTCCCAAGAGCTGGGACTAAAGGCATGTACCACCATGCCTAGGGGTGGGTCTGGCATGCCAGGTCTGGGTTCAAAATCCCAGCCCCTGTGCCTGCTTTCAGGCACTTGAATCCACTGAGGTATTTGTCTGACCCTAGCGTCTTCTTCTTTTTTGTTTTCAGTACGAGGGATTGAACTCAGGACCCTGAGCTTACCAGTCAAGTGTTTGTTCTACTGAGCTATCTCCCTGCCCCCCTAAAGTCTTCTTTAGAAGCAGTCATTACTTCTTGCACTATAATTATACTTATCCTTTCTTTTTTTACTTGAGAGATTATTTCTGATTTGTTTTCCTCTACACATTTCTACAGTTGTTTCTTTACTTCAGACTCCACTATTTTTTAATTCAGGCTCTATTAATTCAGCTATTTTTTTATTTCAGAGGTTATTTCTGGTCTGATTTCTCTGCACCTTTCTGCAGTTGTTTCTCTACTTCAGATGCTTTAATTCAGAGATTTCGGCTGTGTGATTTCCAATTTATTCTATGCTAGTGACTTCTGCATTTGTTCTGGGTAGGCTCAGGATCTGAGAGGGCCTGAGATTGCATTTTGCTGTTTTTCTTTGTCATTTTGCATAGTACTGTCCTCTGGCCTTCTGTGTAGCACTTTGGTGAAGTTTTAATATTTGCACCTACCATAATTCTTACCCAAGAAAGATTATACGGTTAAGGCCGTTATAGTTTTATATTTACAGAAGTACAAGTAGGAACACTAATAATGCATACTGATATTTAGCAGTGGACAAACTTTTGTAACTAATGGGTTTGTATTTTAGACAATAAGAATAATCATTTTGTCTGTGTAGCTAAGCAAATATTAAATTTGGAATTTGTATTTAAGTCAGTTCCACTAAGTTCTGTCTGATCACCTCCCCTTGATGTACCTGGGGTCTTCCAGGAAGACTAGTTCACCCTGGTTACCTTCTGCCCCCTCTCTAAGTGAAAAGAAAAAAAGGGTGGATGCTTTCACAGATCTGGCTCTAGCATAATATCTCAGCTTGCTCGGTGCAGATCTACAAAGTTTGAACTCATCCCGATGTGCCTGGCTTGGGTCTGGCTGCTGTGCTCAGCTTCTTCCTGCTGCATCCCATGGAAGGGAACACGCTGTGCCTCTCTGACCAGATGCTCTGCTCCTGGATTAGCTGGGTGTTTCTGGCCCCTAGCATCTCTACAGGGACTTCAGGTGGAGAATCTCACATAAGGCCTGTATGTCAGGCCTATGCTGTGGCTGGAGGGGTCCTGAGAGTACAGTAGAAAGTCTCACTCACACGCCCATCCTGGGATGGTACTGGAGAGCTCTGGCAGGCACAGCTGAATGGAAGTTCTCCCACACACACCCTGGCCTGGGCTGGGCTCGAGGGGTCCAGAGGGCACAACAAGAAGAAAGTCCTACACTCACCTACCCTTGCTGTTTTATGAGATCATGGGGGTATGTAATATTTTTTCCATCCTTTGACTTTCAGCCCATTAATTTCTTTATGGCTTAAATGTGTTTCTTGTATACAGCATATTGTTGGATATTATTCCTTAATTCATTCTGCAAATCTATTTATTTTGAATGGTGAATTGAGTCCATTTTTATTGGTCATTTTAATTGATATGTATTATCTAACCAGGATCTAAATGTTGAAACAATATGCTATTCACAAATGAAAACAGACTGCCACAAATTACGAGTCCTGGTCTTCTGAATCCTTACATGGGTTTCCATAACTCTGAGACTGTGTCAGCCTTCTACCTGAAATGAGAGGGACTAAAATCTTCTTATACTTAAAGTCTTAAAAGATAATACATGAAGCAAGTTTTCTTACAGTGACTTCAAATTGTAATAAATTTTAATTTGATATGAGGGAACATGTTTTAATTCTTCCTTGCTAAGAAGACACATGTTAATGTTATATCATCTATATATCTCTATATATAGATACTTATATATGTGTGTAGTATATATACATATATACTAATACTAGTTTTTTTATTTAATCTTTAATATATCTTAAAAGAATTAAGTTTTGCTCCATTTGTAAAAGACTATACTGGTACTTATTGCATTAAAAATACTTGATATGTATTTACTTATGTTTTTCATGTTCTTTTCCTGTTGTTGGTTCCCTACTTTTTCCCGGTGTTTCATTGTTTGCCCTGTTTGGTGGATGTTTTCTGTTATTATTTTTGGAACTGTGGTCATTTTGATCCATTTCTAGAGTGTCTTTTAGTGCTTTGTGCAGGTTTTGTTTGGTCATAATGAATTTCTTTAGTACTTCTTTGTCATGGAAGTATTTTTCTTCTCTATTAATCTTCAAAGAGTTTTGCAGGGTGTATCACTCTGGAATCAAGTTTGTTTTCTTGTTGTAGTGGAAATACTTTGCTTCATTCTCTTCTTGACTTGATGGATTGTGAAGAGAAATCTGCTTTTATTCTGGAGTGTTTTCCTTTAAATATGATCTTTTTCTTTTCTCTAGCAGCTTTTAGTATGCTGTTCTGGTGCTAAATTTCTGGGATTTTGAATATTGTATGTCAGGATGTAATTTTAATTGGATTAATATTAGTTGGAGTTCTATATGCCTCAGTTAACTCAGTATCAGATTGGTTTCCAATATTTTGAAAGACTTTTGCTATTATTTCTGCCCATATTTGTTTTATGTATTTGTGCTGACTCCTTTTCCTTTCACTAAAGTCTGTTAATCTCATGTTGTTCATCTTTACATCTTCTTGCAGCTATTGAATTATTATTTCCTGCATCTTTTTTTAAAGGGTTTTTCTTTTCTTCTCACTAGCTGTAACACTGTCTTCAATGTTTGAAAGTCTATCTTCACTTTCATTCAAGTAGTTTTTTCTTACTTTTAATAGAATTTTTAATTTCCTGTATATCTCTTTAAATCAGCTTCATGCATTCTATTTTTTCCTACATTGCTCTTTCAAGGTTTCTGCTATTTTTCTCTTCCACTCTATTTTTTCTTATCAGTGTCTTCTTTAGAAACACATAGTAAATATTTCATTGTAGTTATCATTTTTTAACACTGGCAATTGTTTCTTTTTTATTAATTTTATTGATTAAAAAATTGCAATGAGACAGTTTCAAAACAGTTTGGTAGGAGAATTACAACAATTAATACATTGCATATTGTTGTCTTTGTAGTAGTCATTCATAGCTCAAGATGCCGACGTGATATAGTGTTCAAACACTTTTAGTACAAATCTTTCTTCTTATTGAATTAAGAGAAAGTGGCTGTATATCTAGCCTAACAATTTTGTATATACAGATACAGAATTGTCCTTCATTTATAGCTCCTTTTTATCTTTAGTTTTGTCAGAGATGTGTATTAGATTGCCATCCAAATATTATAGGTGCATGAATTCAGCAAAATATTCCAATATAGTCTAGTAGTCCACAATAGTCTGTACCTATGTTTACAACAGCACAATTTGTGATAACCAAATCTTGGAAACAACCAAGATGTCTATTATTTGAGGAATGGATGAAAAAAAAGAGATATTTTTATACAATGGAGTATTACTCAGCTATAAAGAATGATAAACTAGAAGCC
>NW_004525886.1:0-791 GCF_000260255.1 Octodon degus
ATCATGGGTGGCTCAGACTTTTTAATTTTGTGAACAGCTAGGTGGTAACTAGGCTTCATTTGTATGTCCTGAATGCAAGTGGCATTTTCCTGTTGAGCATTGCTTCCTTTATTTTTTAATCCATTTGGATTATGTTTATAGGTGAAATTAATCAAGTTGGTATTAAACTAGTGATATAACATGATCCAAAAGTTAAGAATTTCTTTCCTCTTCCTGGAGGATTTTTTATTAAGCATTTACTGACACATGTTTTGTGTGTCTATGTGTGAGTATATGTGTCTGTGTGTGCTTAGCATATGTAGTGACATATTTGTATTGTAAGAAATTCAGATAACAGGAAATACATGTATTTGATACTTTATACAATTCTGAATTGGGCATTGTGGTTCTGGACACTTGAATATACTGGTCATTCTGAGCCATCACATTGCTCCTTCTTACTAGGTCAATTCATCTTTTAGCTCCAAAAAGCCTTATTTTCTGGCCCCTCTTTAGGCATATGAATTGACTGGGATATAGGCAGATAGATGCTCATTCAGCATTTATGTAGTCCTAACATATAGATTGCTAGATGTTTCTGGCTGGTGCAGAGGTGGTCATAAAGAGCAGAACTTTCATAGGCTCTGTCTTAGTGATGGGCAGCAATCATAAACTATGTATTTCCTGGGAAGGAAGTCTCCTTCAGGAAGATGGGCCAAGACC
The DNA here is from genome assembly GCF_000260255.1 of Octodon degus. Taxonomy (NCBI): domain Eukaryota; kingdom Metazoa; phylum Chordata; class Mammalia; order Rodentia; family Octodontidae; genus Octodon; species Octodon degus. The sequence goes on from NW_004525886.1 coordinate 703, forward strand.
TCTCCCATGCAAATGCCTCTGAGGAGCAGCTGGGCAGCCACAGTACTGCTGATCATTCCAGGATATACCTGGTGGTTGAGGACATCCGT
>NW_004525886.1:5924-7384 GCF_000260255.1 Octodon degus
CCCCAACCATGCACTGAGGCCTCTTCCAAACTGTGAACTAAAGTATACCTTGTCACTTTAACTCATGGTGATCAGGTATTTTGTCTCAGAAATGAGAAAAGTAACCAAGGCAGGAGGTCAGAGGTGTAGTATTATGGTTTGGATGTCAAGTGTTCCCCAAATTCTTTGTCTCTAGCTAATGCTTTTGTAGGAGAGATTGTTATCCCTGGTTACTTTTCTACCCTTCTCGCCCAAATGAGGCAAACATTTCTCCTGCTTCATGCAGTCTCCTTCATGATGTGTTTCCCTACCACAGGCAAAGAGCAACATTATCAAATGACATTCACTGCTATTATGGCTTGTGTCTAGGTGTCCTCTCAGAGCTTTATGTGGTGACAGGCGGGAGATTTTTCAGAGTTGGCTGGATCTAGAGGATACGATGCTAGGATTAATGGTGTGTGGTTACTATAGCAGTCCATTGATTGATTAGGCACCCATCGTAAGCCCACTACCTAGATAGAATATAAAAGGAGCAGAAAGAAGCTGCTAAGGTGGCTAGACTTGATGCTTGTTGTTCTCACCTGCCTGCCTGAAGTGGACTATTTCTCCTATGTGAAACCCCTCTATCATGCCACCCTGTGTTTAGGCCAGCTGACCATAAATTGAAACCTCTACAAACTGTGAATCAAAGAAACCTTTCCCTCTTGAACGTTGGGTGGTGGGTATTTTGTCCCAGCAATGAGAAAAGTAACAAGCCAACTGCAGCTTCTGAAACCATGAACCAATATAATTATCTTCCACTTAAGTTGTTGATTTCAGGTATTTGTCACAGTGAGAGAAAGATTACTGGCATATCTGTCTAAAATACAGAAGTTCCAGCTCAGAACATTAGTTGGCAATGGGTGTCCTTTCACCAAAGAAACAATGGCCTGGGCTGTGGGTGGCCATTATAAAGGAGTGCTGTTCCCTTCCAGGCGGATACTCTTTTAGTACAAATTATGTGCACTTGTGGTACATGATACATTGTGTCAACTTGATCAATTTGAAGCTTAGCTGGATTGCTCAGCACCCAGCCCTAGGGTGACTCAGATCTTAAAGGGTATATAAAAGGATTGAGGAAGGCTTTTGCACATTACTTTCTTGGAGGCTGCTTTTTGGTTGCAGCCTCACCACTTTGGAGGACTCCAATCTTCGCAGTTGGTGTGGAAGGAAGAGAGAGAGGCTTGATAGATGCTGCAACTGCTGATCCTTCTCTGCTCTTCCATTGTTTTCTGCTGCCATCTACCTTGGAGCCAGAAGAGTATGGACTAAGACCTCCACTAACTGTGAGCTAAATAAATCTTTCCTTCCTTCATTTTGAGCATCAAATATTTGTCCCAGCAATGATTAAAAATAACTGAGACAGTACATACAATCTATTCAAGTTTGTGGATAATTTTATGGATAGTGCACAAGTGGATGCTGTGATAGTCTAGTTGCTA
>NW_004525886.1:11224-12811 GCF_000260255.1 Octodon degus
GTTATTTGCTTATTATTTCTTGCCTATATCTTGTAATATGAGAAACTACTATGGCAATAACAATACACAATGTACTAACCATTGTTACTCTCCTAAAATCTTGTTTTGAGATTTTGTACCACTGCTTTTTATTTTTTTCTTTCTTTAAAATAAAAATAACTGATGTGAATAAAAAAATTTACAATAGAGAGCATTATAAGTTTTATTATTAAATTGCAAGGCATGAATTGCATTAATAATATTTACATTTTCTTATGTCTGGTGTTGAATTAATGGAGAGTTGTGGTTTTCCCCATGCATGTTTGAATTTTTAGCAAGTCAGGACAAATTTGGAACATCTGCATTTGCATGTGGGCACCATTATAGAGCATGCACTTGGCATGTGTGTACAAATAGGCACCATGAGAGGATTGTGCATTCAGAACATGTTTTATGGTTGTATGTATTGTTGGTATGGATTCTGAGATTTATGTATGTGTATTTCCATGTTTGGAGGCAAGTCTATGGCTAATTTTGGGGGCCAAAGACTATTTGTGATTGTGATATAGAGTTTATATAATTCTCTATTGTCTAATTGAAAGAATTATTTGTGAGTGTTAGCAGTCTGTGTTTACATACATGCAGGTCATGTGGACTTGCATATGTATTTGGGGTTGAGAGTGATACATTAGCATATGGAGAGTGTGTACATGGCTGATGACTTCAGGAGAGATACATTTATTTTTGTGTGTATTTAAGGTTTATGGTAGTTTAGATTAATATTTTCTGTGGTTATCTAAACTTTCCAGCAGCTAATTATTTGCATATATTTGGAAAGTAAAGATGCATTTATCTAATGGAAGGTGAAGTTATATGTTTCTACAAGAGAGAATTGGAACTCTATTTGTCTCAGAATTATGGTTATTGTTAGTATTTGGAGATACATACACACAGGCTTTGCCTGGGGATCATTTTGGACTTAATAAGATTTTTATTTATAAATAGGGTATTGAAGATTTCTTCGTTATTTTCTTCTTCTTTTTGAGACAAAATACCTGACACCCAAATTTAAGGGAAGAGATGTTTATTTAGCTCGCAGTTTGTAGAGGCTTTAGCCCATAATCAACTGGTTCTAAGGAGGGGCCTATCAGATAGGCATTTCAGAGAAGAAGCAGTTCATAGTGGGCATAAAGCCAGGCACCAGAGAAGCCTCTTTCCCTTTCTTGTGTTGCATCCAGGATACTGGGATAAGGGCAGTGCCACATTATTCAGTGAACTGATTTAGTGATCCCTTGAAAAGATGGGGCATATCTAGACACAAGCCATAAAACCTGATATGGCTCATAGTTAAGGTCATTACTGATGAATAGAGACTAACCATAGACTTTAAATAGTTAAATCTTTTCTACTTATTATGACACCTCTTTAGATATTATCACCTTAATCAATGACATTTAAAGCAACACAAGTAAAATGGTTGGGAGGAACAGGTTTCACTGATATGTCCTGCTGGATAAAAGTTTTGCAGAAGTCATGCCCAATTTGACTTTCCATGAAGGGTAAACAGTCCAACACTAGCTGATCATCTATCTATAGGGTACTTAAATA
>NW_004525887.1:0-1085 GCF_000260255.1 Octodon degus
TGTGATATTAAGATGGAATTAAATTGTAGGTGTTCTTTGTATTTGGATCTGTGGTTTCATTTACTTTATGGTACATGTAATCATTGATGCTTTGTATACCAGCAACTTGTTCCCTTTTTCAGTGCTGAATAAAATCTATGTACTGATTATTATTTCTTTATGTCGCTGTTTTCAGCAGAACATGAAATTCTTCAAATAAATTGTGTAGTCTTTGTTAAACTCATTTTTATTTGCTTGTTTTTATTTCTTTTGTTATTCTTGGGTCAATTTAAAAATACTGATATTGTATTACATAGCCATTGAGCACTGACTGAGATTTCTTTTCCTTTAAATAGCAGAAAGATAAACAAACAATGAAAGTGAGTTACAAAACAGGATAGTATAGCAGTTATAATGGTTGATACACTCATATTTTTGACCTTAAATAAGACCTATAGTGTGAACATGATATTGGCTCAATTTTTTAAAAATGGTGTATTTTATTCCTATCTCAATTCAATTCTGTCTCTGTCTATCTCTCTTTATGTTTTATGTTAATTTAAAAACTTCATTTCCTTAAAGCCACATCTGGGTCACTGTACCACAGGAGAAAGCAAAAAATCAACACAGCTGTGATTAACAACTGAAGCTAGTCCTGCCTACATGTTATGGTGAGCCCCTGAGCTATGTCCCTGGTATAACATATTGGTATCTTAACAGCTACATGGTTATCAAGTATCTAAGTTGGTTTTCCTCTTTATAGATTGTTTTCTGTCCCCCTGAAGAACATTTTTAGTCTGATGCAGTGCAACATATTTATTTTAAATATGGTATCTAACATTTTGTTACAACATCCAAAAACTTGACTGAATGAATGCAACTAATTTTTCTCTATATTTTTCTATGAATATTAATGGTACAGGTCTTAATGTGTGTTTTGTCCAGGTAGAGGATTTTTGTTGATGGATGCAAATTCCAATTTGATTGTGGTAGCCCTATTTTCCCAGAACTTTCTTTCTTTCTTTCTTTCTCTTTCTTTCTTTCTTTCTTTCTTTCTTTCTTTCTTTCTTTCTTTCTTTCTTTCTTTCTTTCTTTCTTTCTTTCTT
>NW_004525887.1:1710-6855 GCF_000260255.1 Octodon degus
TTTAAATTAGGTAATGTAATAGTTCTGGTTTTGCTTTGTTTTTTCCTCAAAATTGTAGTATTTTCAGGTTTTTGTGGCTTCATACAAATTTTAGAATTGTATTTTTCTTTTTCTTAACCAAAATGTATTAGAATTTTAATGGATATTGATTTATATCTATAGGGAAATTTGACTGCTATGAAAATTTAATAATTTAGTTTCTCTTATACATTTTTTTTTTATCATTGCCTATTGATTGTACCAATTGGTAGATTTCATTTTGGCAGTTTGATATACACATATCATGTTTTGATCATTTCCTATTTTGATCTACGCTTATCACCCCTTAATTTAATTATTTTAATCTATGGACAAGGTGTATCATTACTTTTACTTTTGCCATTTTTAACTTTTGTTGATCTTCATAGTTTTCAGTGGGCATAGCTTTGACATCCTTGGGAAATACAGTCCTCAATAGTTTTCAATAACAGAAATAAAATTTCTGCCCCCCTCAAAAAGAAATAAAATTACATTCTTTTCTTATGCTTTTGTTCAGCTCAGCTCTCCCTAAGGGCAGTGTTGGTGAAGCATGAGGTGTTAGGGATCGAATCGCAGCCCCCTGTTCCTGCCTAAGCTTGTCTAAATAGGCACTTTAGACTGCTGAGCCGTCTTGTTGGCCCTAAAATTGTATTCTTGATTTCTTGTTTGGCGAGGCTATTATTTGTGCAGAAATACTCATTTGCATAATTTTATTTTATATTTCGCAATTTTACAAAATTCATTTATTAGAACTAAATATTTGCAGTTTTATATCTTCCCAATCATGTCATCTTAAGACAGTAATGATTTTGCCTTTTCTTTTCAGATTTATATGCTTTTACTATATTTACTTTTATTGTTTGATGGCTACTGTAAGTCTTTCCAGTCCTCAACCTAGAAGTAGTGAGATTGCTCATTCTTGTCTTGCACTGGATACTACAAACTGAGGGTTGTATTTCCTTTCATTTATCATGTTAGCTGTGGGCTTTTCATAGATTGCCATTTTTCTGTTGATTAAGTTTTTCTTTATATCTAAAATATTGATCTTTCATCAATAAATTTGTATGATTTTTTGTAATTTTTCTGTATCAGTTAAGATAATTTCATCTTTTGCTGGTGAGGCCAGATTTTAGGATATTTATTACAAATGTTTTTGAAGCTCTGAAGAAACAGAGGTGAATTTACTCCATTTCATTTGTACACTTGCAGAAGTTTCATTGATGTATGAATGATCCTATATCCTGGGATTCTTGATTGGAAATGATTACAAATCTGCATGTGAAATTTTTGTTCCTATTGAAATATATTTTGGCAACGTAGGTCATTAGTTGCAAGCAATATCCTTAGAGTTCTGCTGAACAATGGTACCATAGAAATCAGGGGCCAAGCACTCATTTGCTGATCCTCAGCATATAGTGAATGGATTGGTGCTTTGATCTGAGCTTAAGAACAAGACAGGGATGATTACAGTGAAACAACATTGGCATGAGTCACAGAAGTGTGGTTCAGATTGGTAAAACCTGGTCCTGAGGAAAAAACCCTAATGATACCCTGAAAAAAGCACAGAGGCCTCAGAGTCTCCATCTTTTGGGTATTTGTGGACACTTGTACTGCTTGTCTCTTTTGGAGTCTATATAGACTCTGGAGGATCATGTGGATATGTTTGACATCCTCTCCAGGATGACTACAACACCTCCCTGTTAGAGGTAACATATGTCACTGGCCTGCATGTCATGTGGAACACTGAGCCTACTTGGCATTCTTGTATATTGCTTACATATCATTGTGATCTTCTTATGATTTCTTCTTGCAAGTGAATCTATAGTACATGGAGTACACCGTGACTGGGGTGTCCTATGCAGAATGAAATGTGCATGATGAAAAGAAATATAATGTTGATGTGGATGATAGCTAATGACAGCTGATGCTCTTGTCTCTATATATTATCCAAACAGTAGAGTCTGAAGTAATGGATTCCGGGAATGTGACTATAAGATACGTACTTTGATATTAGGAGATCTGTTCTGCATTTTCTGTGATGCAATGAGAAATTTCTATGTATTATAGGAAACAGTGTAAAGTATTTTCAATAGTAAAGAATATTTTATCACTCACTATATATTTTAGCTCTAATAACAGAATTAATAAGTGATACACTTAATATCATTTGTTATAGCAGTTTTTCCAGGTAAAACAAAATTCTCTTTAAATTTGTAAGCTTTTCATGCTTGGGGATAAAATACAAGTTCATCATGTGGAATATAGCACAAAATTTACACCCAGTGAATTCTATGTAATTTTTGAAGATTTTCAAGGCCGTAACAAGACAAGACAGAAGCTAATGTCTTATGGTAGACACCTCTCATTGCTTGATAAAGTATGGAGTTTCTTTCTCAATTCAAAATACTTGTGGAATGATTGGAAAGACATAACAGGATGTTTCCTTAACACAGGTATGACAGTGTGTCTTGTTTTTCTCTGACTTTGATTCAAGCTAGACACATATCATAAAGGTGCTAGCATTTCACTTGTGTCTATCTGTCTGTGTGTCTGTCTGTCTGTGTGTTTGTGTGTCTGTGTGTCTGTTTCTGCCCCTCACTCTTTCAGGTAAGTCTAGAAATTTGTCTTTTTAAAAGCACTATAAGGGTGCATGCTTCTTGATCTTCATTTTTCTTAACGCTGTGTTTAAATTCAGAAATAACATATTTTCTTGATTTCAAAAATGGATGACAGTGTTGGTTTAATGAAATGAAGAGAAATTAAGTCTTCTTGAATTTGTCTGTAATCTTAATCCCCCACTACCTCTACATAATTCTGACAATACTCCAATCTTCCTCCTCATCCTGTGTCAGAAATTAGCCCTGCTGAGTATCTGGCTCAAGCTCAAGTTCTTGGATGTATGAGGTGCAACATATAGTGAACTTCACCATTTTCTTATACGTCAAAGTTGAACTTCAACTAAGTGTCCAGTCTAGAGTCCACTGCTGCTTATACAGAAAATGAAAACATAAAGCTTTTTTAGGTTGTGCCACGATCATTTCTGTATGCTTGTGCTTTACTTGGTTCTCTTGTGGCTTCATGTTGTTGCTCTCATAGTTAGATCATGTTGTCACCACTGGTCTGGCTGGAGCATAATTCACTTCACAACACTGGAACTTGTCAGCTCACAGTCCTTTAATTGTCACTCAATCTTGTGAAAGTTTATGAGGAAGACCCTATGTGACCAACAGAAGGAACTGACAAGCATTGAGGAAAACAATATTATATTTATTGTAACAACAAGTAGAAATAATTTTTCCCAAAATATTGTGTTTATATCTTCTCTTTGTAGTTCTGATGTTGTGTTCCTTAGCTTGTGGAATGAGCTCTTTGTAATGATAGGACTTGATATAAGAGGAGAACATATTGATCGTTGGGGAAAATGTTCATAAATTTGTCTTTTTTCCATAATTCTATTGATAAACAAATAGCAATGAGAAAGTTTCAAATCAAGTTGGTAGGCTAGTTTCAATAATTAACACATTGCATACTCTCTTCTTAGTGGTTATTTGCTATACAACATGTAGACATGATATCCTATGTACAAACACTATTAGAACAGATCCCTCTATTCATTAAGAGAATGTAACTGTATATCTGTCCTAACCATTTTGAATACACAGATACAAAATGGACATTCATCTGTATCCCCTTTTTTGTTTAGTTCGGTCATTTGAATATTATAGATGGGTTAACTTATCAAAATATTCTAAAAGAATCCAATAGTCTATAATAGTATTGAGTCTTCCTCTTGACTGGCAATGTCAGAAATTTTTGACTTGAGTCCCCTACAGCTCAACATGACACCATGGCTTTACTTCTTATACTTGTTTTTATACTTTTCTGCTGGATAGTTAAGACCAAGATAAAGCAAGACCTATGCAACAAGAGTTGTAGCTTCTGGGTCTGATAAGGTCAGTCAAATTCCCTCAGAATTTATTCTGAGATCCTGTACCTCAGATAGTAGATCCTTTGTCAGTGTCAGCCATGTGGATGAGTCACAGCCATTGCTTGGCCAATGTGCTCCCTGTGAAAGCCTGAGAAAAAGTTTTCTCTCCATGTGACTCTCCTTAGACACACTCTACATCATCGATCACTTTCCTCTTTGGCCCCATAATTTCCTTGATCAGAAAATTTGGTACACTGGGGGTGGTGAATTAAAATTGTCTTGTATTTCAAATAAATTACACTTCTCTCTAAAACAGTTCTTATTTACTTCACATTGTGTTCAAACATAAATGAAGAACTAAAACCTATGCAATCTTTTGTGCATATAATATTTGGGTCAAATACATAAAAGATAATCCAAAATGTTTATAGAACATGTGGTGAATTCAGAATGAGGGTTTGTTAGGCAGAGCACAGATTGAGATACAAACATAAAACTTGGGAACAGAATTCATAACCTAGAAATAAAACTGTGCACCTATTCCCAACTCTACACAGGTCCCCAAAATGTCCGTTTGACAAAGGAAGTTGTTTTCATCCAATTGGAAAACTGGATATTTATAGGCAAAAGTTTGAATCTAGGCTCTTGTCTCTCACCCCAATCAAAAATCATTTACAATGGAAAAATATTTAAATTGAGACCTGAAAGTATACAGTTGATTGGTGATAAGGTAGGGGAAATACTTGAAAAAATATATATATCCGAAAATATTATTTAAAAGGACAAAAAAAATATAGGTAGCAAAAAATAAGCCATAGAAATTGGAGACTATCATAACATGTGGTTTATGCAGAGCAAATGTCACAATCAGGGAGTAGAGTGAAGCTGTGGCATAGGAAACCAGACAGGAAAGCACACAGGTGTACTGCCAGCTGCCTGGGAGGCTGCAGCAGCAGAACCACAAATTCAAGTTCAGCCTGAGTAAACTGTTCAATTTAAGAAGAAGTTGTTCCATGCAAATAAATAGAAGGTGAAGAAAGGGGTAGAAATGTAGCTTAATGTAGATTTAGGTTCAATATTTATTACTGAAAAACAAAAATAAAACAAACAAAACAGAAAACAAAAAGAACCAAACTCTAAATCACACAAAATCTATCTCTGCTGAAACCCAAGTGTTCTGCCTGTAAGCAACCTCCTGG
>NW_004525887.1:7040-7617 GCF_000260255.1 Octodon degus
AAAACTCCAGAGAAATAATATGAAAAGTCACTGTAACATAGACTCTCTTCCCATATTCAAAGTTTTCCAGGACCAGGGGGATGGCTCAGTAGACTAAGTGCTTGCTTGGCAAGTGCATGAGCCTGAGTTCAATCGCTGGTTCCACCAAAAAAAAAATTTTTTTTTTCTAAGTCTTGATTTGTCTTATAGTATTGTATATTAAAACATCCCTCAATTTACTGGGTTCTCTGTGCAGATTTAAAATGAGTTATTAATGAAAGCAAGCAGTGGGGCTGGGGATACAGCTCAGCAGTAGAATGCTTCCCTAGCAAGCTAGAAGCCCTGGGTTTAGTCCTTGGCACTAAAATAAATAAATAAACCTCCCCCCAATAAAAATAAACCTCCCCAAAAGCAAGCAGTAACACTCAATCATATTTCCCATCATTCATAGCTATATCTGTTAATCTGAGGAACAGATTTGATGATAAAAATAGATAATATGTTAACCATTTTTAATCAGCTATTCTTGTGTTGAAAATCTGTAACACATGTATTGTTGTATGTTACCCTGTTTCTGTCTTTGTTTCTGATTTTTGTT
>NW_004525887.1:8279-9336 GCF_000260255.1 Octodon degus
CACAGGGGAAATGAAAGATGGAGTAGGAGTAACACGGGGTGGGATGCAAATGCTTTTACTGATATAAAATTTCTATGAGGAAGAGAATATCAGTTGGAAGAGAGAAGAAGTCACTACTGTACAATACAGAGCAAAAAGAGAGTTGTCAAGCTCAGAGATCAAACTCAAGCAGAGAGACAGAAGAGCTTAGTTCTAGTGAAATGCTGCCCCTGGCACTGTCAATGCTTGCAATTCTCTTCCCAGCTGGTGACACTCAGGAAGGTAAGAGTAACTCTGGAAGCTGATGGCCCTGTGCAGGGATCTTGACAAAGGCAGGCTGTACTTACCCAGGTGCATGGATGCTCTGAGTCCGCCTGTTTCCAGTATGCTTCCATCATTTTGGAGGTTGGTCTTAGAGTCTAAGTCTCTGGTGCTCACAGATGGGTTAGGTTTCATAGTTTCTGCAGATTCTGTATCTTGTTTGTTCTTCCCTTGCTTACTTCTATCTCTTCACCATCTAACATGTTATTTCTCCACAGCCTTCCCGGAGCTGCCCTCTTTCCATATGATCCAAATCTCATCATTTTTCAACAGTACCTTGGTACAAAATCGAGGCTCAGGCTGGCTGGGAGATATTCAGACTCACAGCTGGGACAGTGACTCAGGAACTATCCTATTCCTGAAGCCCTGGTCTAGGGGCAACTTCAGCAATGATGAGCTTTCGGAGCTGGAGGAGTTATTTCGAGTCTACTTCTTGGGATTACCCAGAGAACTCCAGGAACGTATCAGTGATTTCCAGATGGAATGTGAGCCCATACCTAAGATACAGGGTTTGGGGGTTCTCAACTGATTCTAACCCTTCTTGTTTCAATCCACTGCCACCTCTTTTTCTCATAACTCCTCTCACCTTCACCTGACTGCTCCTTCTGGGCAGTCTCCTCTTCTGCGCCACAATTAAGAAGTTCTTGAGGTTTGCTGCATCTGCATTCATCACTGGCAGATTAAGGGCACTGCTTTGTGAGCAATTCCTGAATTGCCTTATGGAAACTTGTTCCTTACATTCCTACACTGTGCCTTG
>NW_004525888.1:0-9282 GCF_000260255.1 Octodon degus
GTGTATTATTTGTTGAAACTGTACTTCCGATTTGATTTGAAACTGTCTCATTGCTATCTGTTTATCAATAAAACTTTGAAAAAAAAGAAATAATTAGGACGTAGAAAAAATATTGAACATCTGCAAGATGATGCACATATGAACAATGTAGGACTAATAGGCATCAATGAGAAAGGAGTCATTACAAATGATATATGGGCAAAATAATAACAGACAACTTCCCAAATATGGGGAAATAATTTTACATTCAGTTAACTGAAGCATATAGAACTCCAAATAACATCAACCCAAATAAAAACACACCAGACATATAATAATTAAGATCCCCAAAATTCAGCACATGAACAGTATACTACATGTCACTACAGAAAAGAAATAGATTATATTTAAAGGAAACTCCTTCAGAATAATGGCAGATTTCACAAACAATCAAATCAAGAAAAGCATGGATCAAAGTACTATAAGTCCTGCAAGAAAACAAATTCCAACCCAGACTGATATGCCCTGCAAAACTCTCTTTCATGTATAATGGAGAAGTGAAATACTTCCATGATACAGAACAACTAAAGCATTTCATGATGACAAAGCCAACCGTTCACAGATTACTAATAAGTATTCTAGAGAGGGATTAGAATGGCCAGAACTCCATGAGTGAGAGTGGAAAGAACCCACAAACAGGGTAAAAAATTAAACACAGAAGAAAAAGAGGTATACAACAGTAGCCTTTCAATTATTCTTTGGTATACAGCAGCAAAATATTTCCTTCAGCATACTCTACAAATATACTTCTCCTGCACCCTACGGGTCATGATTCTGTCTGGGTCTACAGTTTGGATATCAAGGAAATAGCAGTAGCTCCATCCCAAAAGTGACACCTGGCCACCAGTAAGCATCATGGACACTGTCGATGTCCACCATATACTAGAACTTTGTATCCTATCCCCAAACTATTAGAAGTACTGGTCATGTAATTGCCATTCCAGTATTTTTGTTATGGTTTATTCTTTTTTTAAATTTTTATTTATTTGTGTGTGTGTGTGTGTGTGTGTGTGTGTGTGGCCAGCTCAGCCCACAAGGGGGCGGGGCTGGCTGGCATGTGGTGCTGGGTATTGAACCACGGTCCCTGTGCTTTGCTAAGCTTGTTCTAAGTAGGTGCTTTAGACCACTGAGCCATCTCACCAGCCCCGGTTTATTCTTAATATTCTTTACTATCTTGAAAACTTTTTCTTTTTTGATATTTTTGTATATATTTACCTTTTCAAATACTGTGTGAATGCTCTGAATTGATCACAGATTCATACATATGATACACACTACATTCTGGCCTCTTAGTTGGTCTCACAACTTAATTTTAATTTTTGAATATTGTTTTGAAATATGTAATTGTGTATTGATTAATATTTAATTAACATTCTGAATATACTTTAGTTTTAATTTTTGTTTTATGATTTGTACTGTATCTTTGACTTACAATCTACTTATAAGTTGTGGTATGATATTTTCTGCTAGTATTAGAAACTTTAGAAAATATATTTCCATTGGCTTTATATTAGTTCTTCCTTGTCTTTACACACACACACACACACACACACACACACACACACATTCACACACACATACACACACACATATGAAAGAATATGTATACGACCTGACATAAGATTGATACTGCTTTATGAAAATCTTCAATTACCTTTTAAATGGGTTCATCTAATATAATTATATTTTACATAGTCTTGCATAACTACCATTTTGAAAGCTTTTTATTTTTTTTGAGAGCTCTTTATTCTTTGTCCAGGAACATACAGCAATTTATTTTGCCTTCTGGATTATGGCCTTTGTTATTTTCTTGGTATGATTTTATTCATGTTTCTTGTGCAAAAGGTTCATTTTTCTTGGAAATGTGGTGCTATCATTGTAACTAAATTCATAAATTTGAAATCTTTAAATATTTATTGTTTACTCCTTTTTATTTAAGAATTCAATTATATCAATATGTTTCTTGATTTTGACACAGAGTGAACTATTACATGACTGATCTATAAATTCTTCATTTTTATTTTAGGCTATTTTTATTGTTATATTCATTTAAGTTTGTAAATAAGTTTTTTACAATGTTCAGTCTATTATTAATCTCCTGTTATGTATTCATGTCAGAAGTATTTCTCTAAAATTCACTGTTTATAGTTTATATCGTTCACATTTCAATATTTGTCTATAATGTTTAGTTTGCTATATAATTATTATTGATTTTCAATAAAATTAATGAGAATAAATAAATAAATAAATAAATGGAAAGATCTCCCCTGCATAAGAAGAACAAATGTTGTCAAAATGGTCATACCTGCAAAACTGTTACTCAGATCTAATGCCATCCTAATCAAAACACCAACTGCATACTTTACAGAAGTAGAGAAAACAGTCCTAAAATTCATATGCAATCAGCAGATACACAGAATAGCAAAAGCAATTTTGGGTAATGAGAGCAAAGCAGGAGTCTATGAAATACCAGACTTTAAGCTAAACTACAAATAAATAATGATAAAAAATATCATGGTACTGGAACAAAAACAAACACATGGATCAATGGAACAGAACAGAGGATACAAAAACATACTTAGACACACTCAGTTATTTGATTTTTTATAAAGGGGGCCAAAAGCATACGTTTGTGGAAAGATAGCATATTCAATAAGTGGTGTCGAGAAAACTGAACATCTTAGAGAAGATTGGAACTAGACCCTTGTTTCTCACCATATACAAAATTAAAATGAAAATGGATCAAAGATATAATCATTAAAACAGAAATATTAAACCTATTAGAAGATGCAATAAGTAAAACACTTGAAGTAATAGGTACAGGAAAAGATTTTCTAAACACAAGCTCAATTACATAAAAAATAATAGCAAAAATCAAAAAATGGGATTATATCAGACTAAAAAGCTTCTGTGCTGCAAAAGACTCAATTAGTAGAGTTTCTATAGACAACCTACACAATGGGAAAACATTTTTGCCACCTACTCCTCAGATAGGGGGCTAATATCTAACATATATAAAGAAATAAAAAAATAAACCACCTAAAATTAAAGATCTAGTCAAGAAATGGTCAAGAGAAATGAAGAAACACTTCACAGAAGGAGAAATACAAATGGTCGACAAATATATGAAAAAAAATATTCAACATCTCTGCCAGTTAGAGTGATGCAAATTAAAACAACTCTAAGATTCCATCTTAGTCCATAAATAATGAGAATCATTAAAAAATCAAACAGTAACTAATGTAAACATGGCTATGATGAAAAAGGAACTCTCCCACATTATTGATGAGAATGTAAACTACTATAATCTTTATGGAAATCAGTATGGAGATTTCTCAAAGAACTGGAATTAGAAATTCTGTGAGATCTAGCTATGCCCCTTCTAGGTATCTTGCCTCAAAAGTTTAAGACACCATACTACAGCAATATATGCATACCAATGCAGCAAAATTTGTAGTAGCTAAGTCCCGGAAGCAGCCTGTATACCCATCAACAGATGATTGGATAAAGAAAATGTGCTATCTATACATAGTGGACTACTACTCAAGTATAAAGAATGACAAATTTGAGGAATTTGTAGGAAAACATGTGCACCTGGATAATATGATGTTGAGTGGACTAAACCAGACACACAAGCTTAAATACCATATGGCATCTTTCATTTGAGTGAGATAAAATACACACAAAGAGAATAATGCAGGGTGGATAGAAGAGGACAAGAGGATGGATCTCTTTCATTTGGGAGGTGGTACAAGAGAGCAAGGTTGCAGGGTGAGGATGAGGGGATGGGGCAATAAGTAAAGATAACCAACGTAAGGAACCTAAAACCCCTAATGAATGTAAACATATACCATAGCATGAGCCAAGATTAACAATAGCAACAAGAATGAAAATTGGGTTGGGGAAATTAGAGAAAGATGGAGGAAGAGGGAAAGAATGGGATTTAAAAAGAAAAACAAACTGTATTATGTACATATACCCAGTCCCCAAGATGATTATATGTTACATGTACTGCAAACATGTGCTAATAAAAGAATACTCACCAATAATTTCAGAAGACTGAAAATGAAAAAATTCTTCCCAATTCATTCTGTAAGACCAGTATTACCCTGGTATCAAAGCCAGCAAGGACACAGAAAGAAAAATCCATACACTAATACCACTAGTAATATAGATACAAAAATGCTCAACAAAATACTGTAAAAAAATTGAACTGCACATTAAAAAGTTCATTCACTAGGTCCAAGTAGTATACATTCCAGAGATACGTAAGTAGTTCAACATAGCCAAATCAATAAATGTGATCTGCCATATTAACTGAGCAGAAGACAAAAGGCATTTGATCATTTCAATACAAGCAGAAAAACTATTTGACAAAATTCAATATCCTTTCATGATAAACACTCCAAACAAATTAGGCAAAAAAGGTAGGTACCTGCATATTCTAGAGTCCATGTATGATAAGCCCACAACAACCTGGTAATGAATGAACAGAAATTGAAAACTTTTCCAGTAAGATCTTATTAGAATAAGACAATAATGCCCACATTTATTTTATATTGTACTAGAAGTTATAACCAAGGTACTTCAACAAGAGAAATAAAAACTATTCACATGGGAAAATAAAAAGTCAAATTGTTATTTGCAGGTGACATGATCTTATGTAAAAAAAAAATCTAAATATTCCATCCCAGAAAATCTTACCAGAACAAACAAATGAATTCATTAAGTTTCAGGTTATAAAATCAATATATAAAAATCATGCTGTGATTTTAAAAATAAATTAAACAAGAAGCAAATAAATGGAAAGATATGCAAGGATTGGGAAAAATAATATCGTTAAAATGTGAGTACCACTGAAAGCAATCCACAAATTCAATACAAAATACTAATTACATTGTTCACAGAACTAGAAAAAAATCCTAAAGCTTGTGTGACAACACAGAAGATACTAAATAGTCAAAGCAATCTTGAGCAACAAGAATAAATCTGGAGGCATCCCAATGCCTGATTTCACAACATACCACAAGCTATAGCAGCAGAAAGCAGCACAAAACTGGCATAAAATTAGGTATATAGACCAAGGAGAAAGAATAAAGAGTCCAGAAACAAATGCACATATATGCAATCAACTGATTTTTCACAAAGATGTAAAGAACACACATTGGGGGAAGGATAGCCTCCTCAATAAATAATACTGGAAATATTGGCTATCTATATGAACAATTAGGAGACTATATTTCTAATTCTCACCATATATGAAAATCAATTTTTTTTTCTATTTTTTTAGAAAAGAGTCTACAGGGTGTTCAGGGTCTCACTACTAGATTGCACTCATAGTGATTCTCCTCTTTACAGCCTCCTAAGTGCTGGGATTACAGGCATGCACCACCACACCCAGTCTCAATCACAGTCTCAGGGTGCCCTGGGGGCAGGGTAAGCACGGCAGGCCCAGGGATCGAACCTCTGGCCCTTGCCCCTGCTAGCAGACACTTTAATCCGCTGAGCTATTTGGCCTACCCCAGATATATTTAATTTAACATGGTTTCCTACAGGTTCATCTATGTCACAAATGGATAGTTTTCATTACTTTATATGGATGAATAGCAGTGTATTGGTGTGCTTCAAATATTGCTCTCAATTGGTAGGCTGTCTCCTCACTCTCTTGTTTCCTTTGTTGTGAAGAAACCTTCTAGTTTTATGTAATCACATTTGTCTATTTTTGCTTTTGTTTTCTGCTTAGTTGAGGTCTTATGCAAAAAGAAAATTCTTGCGCAGCTCAATGTAATGAAATATTTTCCCTATATTTTCTTTGATTAGTTTCAGAGTTTTGGATCACACATGTAGGTTTTGTTATTTTTTTCTGTATTTATGACAGGGTGTACAGTGTCTCACTGTGTAGATCAGACTCGTAGTGATCCACCTATTCACAGCCTCCCAAGATCTGGGATTACAGGCGCATGCCACCATGTCTAGTCTCAATTGCCATCTCAGCCCACCCCAAGGGGCAGGGCTGGCACAGCAGGCCCTGGGATTGAACCCCAGGCCCCTGAGCCTGCTTGCAGATGCTTTAATCCGCTAAGCTATTTGGCCAGCCCCACATCTAGGTTTTAAATACATTTTAAAGTAATTTTCATAGGGTCACCCAAAAAGCTCAGTGGTTTAAAGCACCTGCAAGCAGGTGCAGGGGCTGGGGGTTCAATCCTCGGCCTCCCGTGCTGACCTTGCCACTGGGGTGCACTGAGATGGGAATTGAGACTGGGTATGGTGGCACACGCCTGCAATCCCAGCACTTGGGAGGCTGTAAACAGGAGAATCACTATGAGTGCAATCTAGTAGTGAGACACTGAACACTCTGTAGACCCTTCCCTAAAATGTAGGAAAAAAATTAAATGTATCTGGCTTAAGGACAACAAGTACTGTATGATCACAGTCATAAGTAGCATCTAATGAGGTCGAATGTTTTCATAACCAAAGAAGGTAGAATAGAGGTTAGCAGAAGCTGGAGAGGGCATAAGGAGGGCGAGAATGGGGAGAAATTGTGTCCATAGACACAAAATTATACTTAGGTTAAATAAATTCTGGTGTGTTATTGCACAGTAGAGTGACTAAACAACAATGTATACTGTGTATTTCAAAACAGCTTAGAGAAAGGATTTTGAATGTTCTCATGACAAAGACATGCTGAATCCTTAAAGTGATGGGTGGATATGCTAATCACCCTTATTTGATCATTACATAGTATATACATATATGGAAACAAATTAGTAAAATTGTGTGTTGACAGAAAATAAAATAAAAATTTTTAAAAAAGAGCAATGGCTATCATCAAAAAGTCAACCAATGACAAATGCTAGAGAAGCTGTGGGAGAAAAGGAACCCTTCTCCATTGTTGGTGGGAGTGCAGACTGTTACAACAACTATGGAAATCAGTGTGGAAATTTTTCAAAAGGCTAGAATTGGCAGTCCCATTCAAGCCAGCTAGTCTCCTCATAGGTATTTTTCCAAATGAGCTAAAAACATCATACCACAGTTATATATGTGCACCAATATTCATAGCAGTGCAATTTGTCATACCTAAATCTTGTAAACATCCCAAAAGCCCATCAACAAAGGAATGGATAAAAAAGATGTGGTATTTTTACACAATGGAATATTACTCAGCTATAAAGAAAGATAAACTTGCCTTTCAGGCCAGAGCCCAGGCCCAGCGCATGTGGAAGACCCTCCAACTGGTCACCTCACTACAGATTCCTTTCCAGCCAGAGCCCAGGCCTAGGACATATGTGGGACTTTCCACCTGCTTGTTGCTCCCCAGACACCTTTCCAGCCAGAGCCTAGGCCAGGCCTGTATATGGGACTATCCATAAAATCACCTGAACCTCCTCCATCAGATAGGCCTGGTGTGGAGCCCTGCAGCAGAACTCCCTGCAGAGAGGCTAGGGGACAGACCCACCCAGCTAATTCAGGAGCTGAACATGTTGCTAGAGGGGCAAGGTGGGTTCACTTCGATAAGCTGCAGCAGGAAGAAGCTGGGCACAGCAGTTAGACCCAACTGAAGCACATCTGGATGATTTCAAACTTGGTAGATCCAGACCCAGTAAGCTGAGACACTTTGCTAGAGCCAGATCTATGAGAGCATCCTCTCTCTCTGTTGAGTGAGAGAGGGGGCAACAGTAAATGGGAATGAACCAGTCTGCCTGGAAGACCCCCATGTACATCAAGGGGAGGTGATCAGACAGAACTCAGGGGAACTAACTAAAATACAATTTCCCAATTTAGTATCTGCTTAAATACACACACATAATGTTTGTTCTTATAATCAAAAATAAAAGCCCATTAGTTACAAAACTTTGTCAACTGCTAAATATTACTACCCATTATTAGTGATCCTAATTGTAGTTCTGTAAATACAAAACTATAACTGCCTTAACCAAATAATCTCTCTTAGGTAAGAATTTCAATAGGTGCTAAAGAAATAATTGCACCAAATCTCTACATTAAAGGCCAGAGGACAGTGCTATACCAAATGACAAAGAGAAGGAGGAAAACGCAGGCCATGAGCACACCCAGAACAAATGCAGGAGACACACATGTAGAAGAAATTGGAAAAAACAAACCTGAAATATCTTAATTAATAGCATCTGAAGTAAAGAAACAACTGCACAAAGGTATAGAGGAAATCAATCAGAAATAATCTCTGAAGTAAAAAAAGAAGTGATGACTATAATCAAAGAACTAGTAACTGCTTCTAAATAAGACACTGATAAACAATAGAGGAGAACAGAAAAATGATGCAATCCTTCAAAGAGCAATATAGGAAAGAAATAGAAACCATAAAGTAAACTAATAGATGTGCTGGTCATTTATTTGCCATTCATATTTATCTTATATTTTATTCTTAGTAATTCTTTACTATCATGAATACTTTTGTTGAGTTCAATTGTTTTAGTTTCTTAGATGAATTGTTTTAAAACATTTAAATTTTAATTAATATTTAATTTTCAGAATATTGCTTAATTTTGTTTATTTTCAGATTTACACAGTATCTTTGACTTACAATCTACTTAAAAGACATGACATGGCATTTTCTCCTAGTATAAGAGACTTTAAAAAGCATATATCCAGCCCTAGCCAGGTCCAGTGAGTGTGTGGAGAGATTCCTGCTACCCTGCGCAGGCGGGACCACTCCCAGCCCAGGCGCAGCGTGGGCCGGACCCTCTCCCATCCCCTCGGGCCGCGCCCCACCACTCCGCAGTACCTACCCCACTCCACCCACCGAGTAGGAATTTCTGCCAACTTCCGGGAACCCCGAGACCCAATCCTAGCCCAGGTCCGCAGCTGAAAGGAGCTGAGCACAGCAGCCAGACCCAAGCCAGACACAGCTGGATAAGTCCAAACTCTGTGGAACTGCACCTGAACTTCAGTTCGTGCGAAGGTTATAACTACAGCAAAGATCTACAACAAAGGGCAGGAGACACTGCTACACAAAATGATGAGAAGGAACAAAATACAACCTCAGAACCCAAGCACACCTGTACCAAGTACAGAGGACACTAACACAGAACAAACAGGAAATCACACAGCTGAAAGCAATAAATCAAAAGCCTCTGAAATAAAGAAACAACTGCAGAAAGATAAAGAAGACCTCAGATTGGAAATGAAAAAAGAAATCCCTGAATTAATAACATCTGCACTAAAGAATCAAATGCAGGGCTGGTGAGATGGCTCAGTGGTCTAAAG
>NW_004525889.1:0-1208 GCF_000260255.1 Octodon degus
TGTTTTTTTCAGATTGGGTTTCCTGCCTATGTTTCTGCGGTTGCTTCTTTACTTCATCTGCTATGAGTTCTGAGAGTTCATTTTGATTTCAGAAAAGAATTGTGCTCTAATTTCCTCTCTATCTTTCTGCTGTTGCTTATTTACTATCGACGCTATTAATTCATGCATTTGAGCCGAGCTAGTATCCTCCGCACATTTTCTGGGTGGGCACTGGGTTTCTTCCTTATGTTTCTGCATTTGCTTCTTTAGTGCAGATGTTATTAATTCAGGGATTTCTTTTTTCATTTACAATCTGAAGTCTTCTACATCTTTCTGCAGCTTTTTCTTTATTTCAGAAGCCATTGATTCATTGTTTTCAACTGTGTGATTTCCAATTTATTCTGTGTTAGTGACCTCAGCACTTGTTACGGGTGGGCTTGGGGTCTGAGGGTGCATTTTGTTCCTTCTCGTCATTTTGTGTAGCGCTGTCTTCTGATCTTTGTTGTAGATCTTTGCTGTAGTTATAACCTTTGCATGTACTGAAGTTCAAGTGCAGCTTTACAAAGTTTGGACTTATCCATCTGTGTCTGGCTTGGGTCTGGCTGCTGTGCTTGTCTCCTTCCCACTGCTGCCCTTGAGGGTGAACCTGTTGTGCCCCTGTGGCGAGATGTTCTGCTCCTGGACTAGCTGGTTGGATCTATCCTCTACACTCTCTGCAGGGATTGCAGCTGCAGGATTACACCCCAGGCATGTATGCCAGGCCTGACCTGTGCCTGGAGGGGGTAAGGAGAAGTAGGGGGAAGAGGAAGCTCTCCCACACACTCACTGGACCTGGGCTAGGACTGGGTCTGGGGGTTACAGAATGCGGCAGAAATTCCTACTGGGCGGGCAGGGTGGGAGAGGTACTGAGGAGTGGTGGGGGTGGCCCAAGGGCTGCGGGAGGGTCTGGTTCATGCTGTGCCTGGGCTGGGACTGGTCCCGCCAGCACAGGGTAGCAGGAAGCTCTCCGCATGCTCACTGGTCCCGGGCTAGGACTGGGTCTGGATATTCCCGGAACTCGGCAGAAATTCCTACTCGGAGGGCGGGGTGGGGGAGGTACTGTGGAGTGTTGGGGGTAGCCCAAGGTGTTTTTAGAGGGTCCAGCCCATGCTGCGCCTGGGCTGGGACTGGTCCCACCATCGCAGGGTAGCAGGAAGCTCTCCGCACACTCACCAGACCTGGGTAGGACT
>NW_004525889.1:1892-5725 GCF_000260255.1 Octodon degus
AGGGGCACAGCAGTTATTTTGCTAAAGAAAACTCTGGAGGAGTGTTGATTCTGGGCTACGCACCTTCTGGAGCCCTGTATTTCATCCTCTGACACTTGTGTGGTTCAGGTACACAACATCTTAAGTATAAACATTTGAATTTCACACTCGCAGAGAGGAATGACCCTCATGTTTCAAATATCAATAGATGTGGACAAATCGCAGAAGTAGCTCACGCTGTTTATAGCTGTTGTACTGTACTGTACCAACTTTTTAAGGTAAGCGTAGAACTAGAAATAATTTACAGTATTTGTGTATGCAGTTTTGTTTTCAACACTTTAATATTTGTGTTGTATAAGATGCACTTTGTCAAATTTATAAATGCATCCAATGTATGAATGTGCTCCCAGAAGGGAACTTGCTAGTAATTCAGGGACATAGTATAGAATTAATTTTGCCTCTTCTATATGGGAAGAAATGAAGATGCAGTGAGGTGAAGCCCATCACCCAGGGTCACACAGAAGAAATGGGTCAGTGCATCCACGCCGGAGACTACAGTGTCACAGACCACCCACAGGCTGTGATCCTTGAAGACCTGAGCATACTTGTGCGACAGAAGAAAGTCACCGGGTCTGTACTCAGCCCCACTCTGGGGAACCAGGTGGGTATCAGTGGCCGAGTAGTATCACCATCCAGGGCACAACAGACGTCAGGCTCTGTGCCTTCACCGTGTGCCAAGTGCTTACATCATCAAAGCCAGATGGCAAGAATCTCTCTCCTCACGGACCCCTTCAACCTCTGCTGGCTACAGTGTGAGGGGCCAGGGTGGGATACGGCAAGACTTTAGCTTTTCATTCTTTTATAATGTTGGAGGCCCTGGGATTTAAAATTTTGTTTTCTTTTCAGTGCTGGAACTGAACCTAGGACCATGTGCATAGTAGGCCAGGCCTGTGCCTCTGAGCCACAACCCCACCCCGAGACCTGAGTATTAACGGGACCCGTGGTGGCCCATGTTAAAGGCAGCACTGTAGCTGTGGGGCCTCGAGTAAAGGACATCACTTTTGCGCCTCATTTTCTAATGCATGAATTTGTGATCTCTGCAGCTCCGTGGTGGAGTGGGGGTGGATTAACAATGCTTAGAGCAGGTCCTGGAACAGAGCATGAACAGCGATGTTCACTTTGAACTACTGGTCTGCAGGAAAAATGGAGGAAATGTTTTGTGCTGCTGTTCACCTGGCCAGAGCAGAAGTCCTCAAGGTCTGTGTTGTCACCAAGAAGCTCTTGCCAATCTCATGCTCCTATTCCAGGGGAAGAGGAGAAGAAGGGGCCTGGCGTTCCCCTCACAGGATCAATCTGCACAAGAAGAATTTTCCACTTTGAGAGCTTCAGATCTAAGGAAGAGGTCCAAGAAGGTCTTTACAAATACACATAGTCCTCAATTTACAATAGGGCTCCAAACCCAGAAACCCCTTATGAGTTGCAAACATAATACCATTGATAATGCAGCTGGCCTGCCAAACATCAGAGCTGAGCAACGCGGCCCACAGAAGAGACCTGGTGGATTCCCGAGACACAGTGGCCAGGCCTGGGCACCTGAGGCTCAAGGAGCAAAGGTCTTGTCAGATCAGGAGAATTTCTTTCCTAGGAATGGGATGTTCCTGTCTCGCTAAGGAATATCTCAGTTCTGCTAATTATAGAAAGGTTATAGGTGGAGAAGCACAGCTAACCCTTTACTTGACCGTGAATGACCTACATGGGACTTTGAGCCCGATGAGCTTGTGGGATGGTTTGTTCTGGAGGAAGCTGAGCCAAAAGCTTCAAGCAAAAGGAGATGAAAATGGGACTTGAGGCCCAGGGAAAGCCTCTGGGACAGCAGGGGGCTTTTTGCTAAGACATGTCTGAAGGAGCAGTAGCATAAACCCGGGTAAGAAGAAGCGCATCCCCTGGGACCGCTCAACTCTGACATCCTCACTGATCTGTACATTCTGCCTCCCACTTCCCCTTTCTGCGTTTCGTGAAGAAAACCCTCCAATAAATTGTAGAGAAATTGGCAAACAGGGCCTCAGGTCCAGACTGTGATTCCCCAATCCTGGAACGTTCTCTCTTGTTTTCTTTTCATCCCCCACACCTTATTATAGGGACCTGTCACCACACAGAAAGCAGTAGTTGTATTTCTGGTGCTTACAAAACGAGCCCACTCCCTCTATGGGTTCCTCTAGGCCCCCTTCTAGGTCAGACTTCTCTGCTTGAATTCCAAGGTGATTTCAACTTGGCTGAGATGTAGTCATTTTTGTGTATGAAAGACTCTACACAAGGATTCCAGGGACATTTTGCTTCCACTTCACAACAAATGCTGCCTCCTGCTCTTGCTGTGCAAGAAATTGCTTTCCTCAGTCCTCTTTTGACTCTCTGCCTTGTAATTCTTGGTGAATTCAGAGAAAATTCCAGTAGCCAGAGAGTGGCAATTAGAGATAGCAGGTGCTGACACCTGCTGACAGCTGCCTCTCCCTGTTCCTAGGGAACAGCTAGTGACTTAGAAGCCCAGGATCACAGTGGGTATCAGAGGTACACCCTAGATGCAAAAACAGAAAAATGACTTTGAACAGGTACCACAAATCGCTATCATTTGTTATTATGAGGAAATGATCACAAAATAAATGCAATGATCTTATCTTTAAGAAATAACCCAGTCTCCCTGTTCCTAGGAAACAGTTAATGATGACACTAGCAGGATTCTCCAACTCTCCGTATTCCAGGAATCCATTCCTCCACCTGTGCCTGCTCATGGGAGTTGGTCAGGGGAAGAGCAGAGGAGGCAGGGTGGGCTCGCCCTGTAGCCTGATTGCTGCTCTTACCCCTGTCCCTACTTTACCACCTAAAAGGGTACCGTCTGCTTTCTCCTCCAACTCAAGCCTCCTCTCTGCTTCCTGTTCCTCCAAATAAAGTTTCCCCATTCTGGTCACTTTCAAATCCTTCAGCTGGGAAGAAATGCCTCCAACCCTACCATGTGCACAAGGGCAGATCTGGGGTTGAGTTTGCTCACCCTCCGCGTGTCCTGCTTTGGTCCCAGAAAGCTTGGCTGTGCTTTGATTCCCTATTCCTGACTCATGTGACAGCCCATATGAGCTGTGGCTGAGGAGGGACTGCGACAGGTCCCTGTAAGAGCTGCAAGAGGGCCTTTTCCAATAAGACAGCGCTCACACAGCAGGCAGACTCGGGCACTTCCAGGCCTTTGGAGGCTCGGGCAGGCAGAAACGTAAAAGTCCAGCCCAGACCACTTGGCAACTTAGCAAGACAGGGTTCTAAAATGAAAACCAGAGTGGGCTGGAATGTGGATTGGACCAAAGGCTCTCTGGCTGTGAGAGGATGCGAGGATGCTCTGTCCTGAGCACACCAGAGGCGTCCAGTTGAAAATAAATAAAGATTTTTAGCAGTGTAAAGAGACCCATATAACCACTTACAGACAATGATGACGACCATCCATAACAATGGTGAATAGCCTGGAACACGCCCAAGAGTGAACCTGGAAAGGAATTAGCAATTTAAAATGTCATTGGAAGTCGCTGTCGGAAACAAGACAAGAAACCAGCTCATAACTGTAGTAGCTGTGAAAGGAGTCAAGGAAGGAATGGAAGTCAATTCAACAACCAATGGAGATGGAAGTCTAAGTGCCACATGTGCAGAACAGGAGTATAAAGCCTTGACTACGTGCCCCATTAAGGAAAGCTAAATCGGAAGATGTCTCATTCTTTTCTGATCTCAACTTTTAACATGGCTCAGGTGACCAACAATAGGGACAAGCACCCAGTAAACCATGGATGACAATTATGATTACCTAAGTGAATCACAATCCA
>NW_004525889.1:5872-6673 GCF_000260255.1 Octodon degus
TGCGCTTGTCAGGGAAGTGCTTATTCTATGAGCCATCTCCCTGGCCCCTAAAGAGAACTCTTCTGTCCTTCCAATTATCTTGCAGGGCCTTCCCTGTGATACAGGGGAAAATCTAACTCCCAACCAGTAGATATCTGAAACACCCAGGTCACTCTCATGAAACTGAAGAATGAATTATATGGAACAAAGACTAAGAGTAGGGAGATTTTATTGGGAACTCTCTTCTGAGAGACAGCAGAGGACTTGAGAGTGGGGTGCCTCCAAGGCCACTTCTCTAAGAGTGGTTGATACAGCAAAGTCACCAGATGGGTGCCTAGTCATGAAGTGAGTACAATGGGGGTCAAACATAATCAGTCAATAAGATAGCAGGTGTGACCAAAAAGCTTATAATGATTAATAGGGAAGCAGGTCTCCCAGCAAGATTACATGGAAAGAAAAGAGGCATTGTCAGCAAAGATGGACTGTGTTCAAAATTTTCATCATCCAAATATGCTGATAATCTGATAATCTGCATTCCACGTGTGTAAGTGGGTTTGATGACCACAAGACGGACCTACCTCCAAGCCCTTCCCACCGCCATCAGCCCAGCCGTTATCTCTCCACACCCAGTCCCTTTGCTTTCGGCCTTTCTTCCCTTGAAGAAATGCCAAATATGTTGGTATATATTTCCTTGTAAAGTCCAGCTCTGAGGACAGACAGCTGCACTTCTGTGAAAGGCAGTGGAGGCCACACTGGTGAATTAGAGATGGATTCCTCCAAAATGGTATACCAGGTAAGTGTGGAGCTGGCCAGACGTGAGCC
>NW_004525889.1:7888-9298 GCF_000260255.1 Octodon degus
GGTCTGGTGGTGTCCATCTGGAGTGCCAAAAGTTTTACAGCTGGCTCTGGGCTGCAGCTGAAACCTGGGTTCCCACAGGCTCCACCCACCCGTGGCCAGCCATTTGCCCCCTAGCAGAAAACCACCAGTGCCTGTTTTCCCAGCAGGACTATCCCTTTCTCTTGTCTATGGCTAAGCCTGCAGCCAGCGATCAGGTATGTCCCTGTGTGCTGCCGTCTGAATTGTGTGGAGCAATAGCAGATCCTTGGGGTGTTGGCCCCTGCTTGTCCTTGGGCCACCCACCTTGTGTAGTGATGGCTGCATAGAAGGGATAGATCAGGGCAGTCCTTCAGGCCACCTACCCAGCTAGGGCTCTTCTCCTGATGCTATCTTCTCACGAATAGCGGACATGCAGCAATACAAGGGACTCTTCCAGAAATGGGAACTCAAGCTTTACAAGGTGGCCCTATTTCCTGCGTCTACAACCTGGCTTTCATAGCCACCAGCTGCTGTTTTAGGTTCTCCTCAGTCCAGTGCACTGGGATGGGGTTGGTGGCACAGCCAGCATGTCCTAACATGGGCAGCGTGTTCTCACATCTTCGCTGTCCTCTGTGCACGTAGACCAACTGTGGCATGGGCTGCAAGGTGTTAGAGCCCTGCCAGGTGCTGGCTGAAAGAGGAGCAGTGCCAGGGGCACCTAGCTCCCACTGCCTGTGTGTCCATAGCTGCCTGCCTGCCCCCTGCTGGTTGCTTGGGGCTCTTCCCTATGTCATCACCTGGGCTGGGCAGGGCTGTTACTGCCCAGCAATGGGCTTGGGGCCCTGCACGGAGTTGGTCATACCTGTGGAATTTTCTTAGGCTTCTGTTTCTTGGGCATTTCTGGATTTTTCCTCAGGCTTGTCCCTCAAGCTCTTCTCATCAAGGTTGGCCTTCCAAGGTGCTGCAAAGGTGACTACAGTTAACAAAGACAGGACTGGGGGAGGCATGCTGGCACTTCATCTCTGGGGCTCTCCTTCAATATCAGGTGTGGGAGGGACACTCACTTTTCCCTGTTGACCCTGTTTGTTTTGCCCATTGGTTGACCCCTCAGGGTTCAGAAGCTGAATGACTAAATACGTGTGTGAGGTCCCAAGGAAAGCATGCAGAGGTGGGCATTAGCAACCCAGCAGTAGCGGGCAGCTGAGCAGAGCTAGATTCTCTTGCATCTCTGTTGGTTAACTCTCGTACAGCCTGTCATCACACACTTCCTTTCCTGCAGAGAGTCCTAACCACGCACGTGTGTTCACCTGCGCTACGTCTGGAAGCACACTTACATGCCCCGAGCTTTGGGCACTTTGGAGCCGTGCTCCACTGTGTGTGAGGCCACGACGCTCCCACACTGAATTTCCCATTCTCTGCTCAACCAGATCCTAGACCAGGACTCAAAACCTG
>NW_004525890.1:0-552 GCF_000260255.1 Octodon degus
TGGACCTGGACTTTTCTTTGCCGGTAGGTTTTTAATTACATCTTGTATATCATTGGCTGTTATTGGGCTATTGAGAGTGGTTACATCTTGTTGGTTCAGTTGTGGTAATTTGTACCTTTCTAGGAATCTGCCAATTTCGCCTGTGTATTCTATTCTGTGAGAGTAAAGATTCTCAAAGTAGCGATTAATAATCTTCTGAATTTCCAATGAGTCTGTGGGAATTACACCCTTTTAATTCCTTATTGCTTTTATTTGAATTTTTTCTTTCCTCTCTTTGATGAGGTTAGATAGTGGCTCATCAATATTATTTAATCTTTCAAAGAACCAGCGTTTTGCTTTTTTAATTCTTTGAATTGTTTTCTTCATTTCAATTGGATTAATTTCTGCTCTAATCTTTATGATTTCCTCCAATCTTTAGGCTCTGTGTTTGGTTTCCTCTTCCTTTTCTAGTTGTTGAAAGTGCAGCATTAGGGTAGTTATTTTTTTCTGTTCTGTTTTCCTAATGTGTGAGTTCACAGCTATGAATTTCCCTCTGAGAACTGCTTTCATCGT
>NW_004525890.1:3871-4903 GCF_000260255.1 Octodon degus
TCTGCACTTTTTATGGGAGGGGTTGGGTTCTCAGGTTGCATTTTGTTCCTTCTCATCATTTTGTGTAGCACTGTCTTCTGACCTTTGTTGTAGATCTTCTTTGTAGTTATAACCTTAGCACATCCTGAAGTTCAGGTGCAGATCTACAAAGTCTGGATTTATCCAGCTGTGCCTGGCTTGGGTCTGGCTTCTGTGCTGAGCTCCTTCCTGCTGCTGCCCTTGAAGGTGAACCTGTTGTGCCCCTGTAGCAAGATGTTCTGCTCCTCGACTAGCTGGGTGATTCTATCTTCTACCCTCTGTAGAGATTGCAGCTGCATGGTTACACCCCAGACGTGTATGCCAGGCCTGAGCTGATCCTGGAGGGGACAAGGTGGAGTATGGGGGAGAGGTAGCTCTCCCACACACTCACTGGGTCTCGGCTAGGACTGGATCTGGGTGTTCCTGGAACGTGGAAGAAATTCCTACTCAGCGGGCGGGGTGGGGGAGGTGCTGTGGAGTGGTGGGGTGTGTCCAAAGGGGGTAGAAGAGGGTCTCACCCACGCTGCCCCTTGGCTGGGACCTGGAGTTGGTCCCGCCGGTGCAGGGTAGCCGGAAGCTCTCCCACACACTCACCGGACCTGGGCTAGGACCGTGATTCAGATTTTAAATTCCTCAATATCTCTTTGACTCTACTTCATGTTATCTATTTCAATCCTGTATTGCTCATTCAAGGAATGCATCATTTTTCTAATCGCCTTTACATTGTTTTTATCAATGTCTTCTTTAGAAGAAGTTATTAGTTCTTTTCCTGCAGTGATTTTTTCAGATTGGGTTTCCTCCCTATGTTTCTGTAGTTGGTTCTTTACTTCAGATTCTATGAGTTCACAGAATTCTTTTTTTATTTCAGAAAAGAATTCTGCTCGGAATTCCTCTATAACTTTCTGCTGGTGCTTATTTACTATTGACACTATTAATTCAATTCAGGGAATTCTTTTTTCATTTCCAATCTGAGTTCCTCTATACCTTTCTGAAGTTGTTTCTTTATTGCAGAAG
>NW_004525890.1:5888-7014 GCF_000260255.1 Octodon degus
ATATATCTAGTAAATTTACAGACCAGATTTAATGTTTCTAAGACAATGCAAGAATGGAAAAGACAACAATAGAGGTACAGTCCATTAAAATGCTGCTAGGGTTTTAGTTAAAGCTGAAAATATCAGCACCGACTCCTGTCTTCAATCAAGAAGCATTAACTGAGTATCTATTATGGACAGATATTAAAGCATCTTATATCGAGTCCTATGAGGAGACAACAAAGTAAAAAAAAAAAAAACATGAGAAAACTTTGACAAGTGGCAATGGGCACCCTTCTCTCGGTGCTGCTTCCTATACTAATTTAGCAACAGAGCTCTGTCTACTGCCTTCTCCTGGGAGCTCAAGCCCAAGGTATCTACCTTCTCCATCTTTCCATGAGGAAGAATAAGCTCTGTTTCTTCCTTTGACTAGTTTTAATATTCTTTTCTAAAAGGAACCATAACTCAAGCTAAGAAGTACCAAGCAAATGACTGGTACTTATTTGCCAATTTAGTTAGCATAACAGTGCAGAATAATCAGTGATTAAAAAAAATACACAATCACTCAACTAAGCAAATTCTCTTGAAAAATGCCATAAATAATTCTTCTGGGGGAAGAAGATATGAAAGGATACAGATCATTTTTTGATTAAATATACCAAACCTTTAAATGTGGGATTACTAGAATCTCAAGATTATTCCCATAGTCTATCACAATTCTAAACTGTAACTCTACAGTTGACTGTGAACATGCAGACATGAAGCTAATAAGATATGATACGGTAAAAAAAAAAAGGCTAGATAAAAAACAAATCTTTATGTTTCTTTTCTTTGTATCTAACAAGGCAAATATTTCCTAAGTTAATCAACTTAATTAGGGTTAACTTGTGCTCCATGTGCTAATTATGTCTACATGTCTAAAACAAAGCTCATTGAGATGTCTAAATTAAATCTAATTATCCTTTGTGATCACTTCCTAGGTTCCAATTGTTTAACAATGTCAAACATAAAGAATAATACCAAAGATAGAGCACCAGCTGTCATAAAAGTTGCCTTTCTGTATGTTTTCCTTATAGGAGAGGAAAAGAGGGTCCTGATTCTTTTTTTCTTAAAAAAGATTACCATTTTCTTTACAGAAGAAAATATT
>NW_004525890.1:7499-10517 GCF_000260255.1 Octodon degus
CTTTCCAAAATGAGGTCTTTTTCTGATCTCTGTCTCCCACACCTGCCTAATCTCACAATAACATTAAACCTGTCTTTGATTCATTCCACTGGTTCATATCCTTATGTCAGATCTGATTGCCTTTTATATTGTGGTTACCACAGCGATCTGTACACCCACATGTTGGCTCTCACTTACTCTCTTATAATTCTAATCCCAACAGATTGCTGATAGATGTATGCTGTTATGTGCATTCACTCATCAAAGCATAGAAAGCTTCTATACTGATGCAGACTACACCAAAGTGTGATGAATGGGCATTTAAAGCTTTGTGTTTGAGGCCTGCATTACACTGGTCTGAACACTGCCATGCGATTCTCCCTCTGTCAGGATCACTCCCTTCACAGTGCTCCCCAGCCTAGCTCACATCTCTGTTCTCTTCAGAAGCCTGTTCTAGTCCATCTGAAGTGATCTTCCTTGTGATTCACTCAGTGCCCCATAAAACAACCGGCCTGCAGGGTGCTATCAGCTCTTAGCAAAGCAGGCTTAAGACAAGTGACTGATAAAGTGAGAATTCAGATTTTCAAAAGATGCATTAGTTCATTAATCACAAACATCTACTGCAGTCTTACCTACACACACACACACACACACACACACACACACACACACACACCACAACTAAGTACATCTCTTCCTAGCAAATGGATTCAAGGTCACTATAGATTTTCAAATCATCAGTGAGATTGGCTGGACTTGAAGCTTTCGCTGTGACTTTCATGGAAACGTTACTTCCGCAGACTCTCAAGCAGCATGCACAGATAACAAAGAAGCCCCTTCTTTGACTTAACTTACCCCTTATCAGAATCACTGTTTTTATACCTGTGCGCTAGTTTCATTCTACTTCACTGCTAACATCTCACTGAAGTACTCCAAATTTCCTTTGTTCTTTCTGTGGTGGAAATAATGAAGTTTCTCCTACAAGGTTATTGGAGGATATTCTCCTAATAAATGAGGCCACTACTTTTGTTTCCGGCCAAATCACTGTCTCACTGTGCATCTGTTCGCTTTCGCTTTATGATGCCTGGAACAGTCACAATTCTCTTATAGGCTTCCTTAGACTTATCTGGGAATTGAAATCATATCTCACTCAGTCCATGTTGATCCTGAAATCTCTATTCCTTCATTCAAAACTGGATCACCACCCCCTGGAAGAATCAACTGTTTGTCCCTGTCTCTAACTTGCAATGGCTTATATCGCATATTTTGTATACAGTGAAAACAAGGCTGTTGGTGGTTCATTCAGCAAGGCCCTTCTTCTGAGGCAGACATAATCAAAGGGTGATCCTGGAACCACACTGCACGATCTTCCCGGGTCTGCATTCCCTGCACAGCTGTCGAGTTTCCCAGTGCATGTGTAATTACTATGCAGGGCTGCACTACATTTTTTATGCAAGCACCATCATTTGAAAGTGCTTCTCTAGGGCTTGTAAAGCAAATGTTGTATTAAGTAGTTAATCAGTGTGTGCTATTTTACCCTGACGCCTGTTTCCACTTTGTAAAAATAGACTGTTGTGTCGTCCTTGTTCGAAAATGCCACTGTAATTACTGCATTCATTTACAGAGATATAGAACAATGACTAAGATATATTTATTAGTCATTTCTTATTTTACTGGTTATATTTGGAATTGTCAGGATGTTAAAGGTTTTCTCATAAACTATAAGTTCATGATTAACAAGAATAAATTGGACTTTTAAATCACTACCAGGGTCCAGAATTATTTTTACTTCTGACAAGAATAATTTATTCTCCTAATAGTGCATTACCTTTCATTTTAGAGTATGTGTAGCAAAAGAAATAGAAATAACATAGGAAACAGTTGGATACCCTAACATTTTAAGTGTGAATAGCAATAAAATATTATCAGTAAGTAGCAAACATAATAAAGTCAAATACTCTGGTTATTATAATACATGCATTTGAGGATTTGAAGTGTGAAGTAGGTTGTACCAGAAACTTCATTGAGCCAATAAGGTTATAAGGTCATGGAGCCCAAAGGATACGTAGGCTTTTGTTCACATCAATGCTGTGTGCTGCTTGCTGCTATGGTAGCTCCTGCGAACAAGCACCTGTCATCTATTCCAGAACTAAGCCCTCAAAGACAAAAGTGCCTGTCCTGACTCTACTCTGCGCAGTGCTCACACTGCCCCAAGAAATGGTATGGTCTGGAGTTTATAAGCAGTACATCCACATTCAGAATTCAGTCTACACAGAAAGGAATAAAGACCTGATCTAGACCCATAAGACCTCAGATATATGTTCTACATGACATCTAAATATTAAGTCTTTCTATTCTTGGCCTCAGTAATAAAGCTGAAGTCATCATAGCTCATTTTTTTCCATGTATTAGGACAGGGTCTTCAGGGTCTACAAGATCTCACTACATAGATAGGACTCTGGTAATTCTCCTATTTTCAGGCTTTCAAGCACTGGGATTACAGGTGCACCACCATGCCCAGGCTCCATCAAAGTTTCAGTGTGCCCTGGGGGCAGGGCTGGCACGGCCTGCTGGGGACTGAGCCCCAACCGCTGTGCTCTGCCTAAGCAGGCTCTTCAGTCTGCTGAGCTGTCTGGCCAGCCCCATCATAGTTCACTTAATAAGGCCACCAAATAATAATAACAAAGGTAACAAATGCAGTATCAGGAAAGTGAGAAGGAAGAAGAAAGCTTCTTGGCACTGGGTCCCACTGCCTGGGCTAGGGCAGCCATTCCTGGGGCAGGATGCAGTGCCTCACTCGAGGGCTGCAGCGCCCGTGGCTCTGTAAGCACCAGTGAGAGCCATAGTGGAAATTCTCCTATGGAGAAGCCCTACAGCACACCAGGGCCGGTGACAACTCACACGGCCCCCAGAGCCCACACCGCACCATCTGCAGAGTGCAGTGGCTCTCCTGCTCTCCAGATGGAACCAGACGCCAGACAGAAAAAGAAGCTGAGGTCCCTGGCTTGTTTCAGGTGCATGCGAGTTCTCAGAGAGGCA
>NW_004525891.1:0-928 GCF_000260255.1 Octodon degus
GGAGTGGTGGGGGGCGGCCCGAGGGGCTGCAGGGATTTCTTTTTTTATTTCCAATCTGAGGTCCTCTATACCCCTCTGCTGCTGTTTCTTTATTTCAGAAGCCATTGATTCATTGCTTTCAACTGTGTGATTTCCAATTTGTTCTGTGTTAGTGTCCTCTGCATTTGTTACTGTTGGGCTTGGGTTCTGAGATTGTATTTTGTTCCTTCTCATCATTTTGTGTAGCTTTGCCTTCTGATCTTTGTTGTAGATCTTTGCTGTCATTATAACCTTCGCACGTACTGAAGTTCAGGTGCAGATCTACAAAGTTTGGACTTATCCAGCTGAGCCTGGCTTGGGTCTGGCTGCTGTGTTCAGCTCCTTCCCAATGCTGCCCTTGAGGGTGAACCTGTTGTGTCCCTGTGTCAAGATGTTCTGCTCCTGGACTACTGGGGTAGATCAATCCTCTACACTCTCTACAGGGATTGCAGCTGAAGGGTTACACCCCAGGCATGTACGCCAGGCCTGAGCTGTGTCTGGAGGAGGTAAGGAGGAGTAGGATGGAAAGGAAGCTCTCCCTCACACTCACTGGGTCTGGGCTAGTACTGGGTCTGGAGGATCCCACAACGTGGCAGAAATTCCTATTCAGCGGGCGGGTTGGGGGAGTTGCTGTGGGGTGGTGCGGGACGTCCCAAGTGGGTGGTAGAGGGTCTAACTCACACCGTGCCTGGGATGGGACTGGTATTTGGTCCGGCAGGTGCCGGATAGCAGGAAACTCTCCCACACACTCAGCGGACTTGGGCTAGGTCTGGTTCTAATAAAATTATTTTTAAAAAATTTTTAATACATTTCTTTATGCTTCCAATTTTACATTCATATGTCTGATAATATGAATAACTAATCAGAAAACAATACATTTTGCAACAAATATTGTGAAATTCATATTACT
>NW_004525891.1:1786-4076 GCF_000260255.1 Octodon degus
ACACAACTCGTTAGAGTTAGAGATGGAATCAAGTGTAACAACTGCCAAAATTGAGAGGAATGAACCAGGAGCCATTTGGGGAAGTGGTTAATTACTTAATACTGATTCTAACGGAGCAATTTTCTCAAGGTTTCTATTGCAACACAGCTACAGGAAACAGATGTATAAAGGCAGCGGGCTACATACAGTTCCCATGAGAAGTTTAAACTCAGGCAATCAAGGCCATGGGTAAGAAGTCAGGCCAATACAGGAAAAAATTCACTAGCAGGTTCACAAGATGGGTGTAGCTGTGTTGTTTAGGCAGAATTTCTACGGGTCTCACCTGCCTTGATGAGGTAGCAACTTGTAGCCCTGTAGGCCTCTTTGTCCTTTTGTCTTTCAGTATGTTGCCTCCCTCTTAGGGTTTCTTGGATCCTTTTTTATGCCTCTGTCTCTATATTGTAACTCTTGTGTATCTTTGCATTTTTGTGTGTCTTTGAATTTCTTCCCAAAGGGCCGGAGATCTGGCTCAGCAATGGAATGCATGCCTAACAAGTTGGAAACCCTGTGTTCAGTCCTCACCACCAGAAAGAAGGAAATTAAAAATTTGTCCTAGAAAACAATTCAATAAAATCCAATAAGACCAAAGACAAACAAGGAAATTGACTTTTTTCCCTGTATGTGTACCTTTTTCTTTCTCTTACCTTATATTTTCTACTAAATATCAAGATATTGCAAGTATGCAATATATAATGCATACCCTCCACTTCATTAGAAAAGTTATATTTATACTTAAATTTTTATGAACTTACCATTAAAACATAAAATTCACAAATCAAAGTTGTTTCCAAACCAACGTAAGCTTCCCAATAGCTAAACAAAGTGTCATCACTTAAATTAAAAAATTAAATTTAAAACTTGATGAGCTGGATATGGTGGTATATGTTTACAAACCCAGCACAAGAAACGATGAGGTGGGAAGATTGCTAGGAATTGAAAATCAGCTTGGGATACAAAGTGAATTCAAGGCAAGCTTGAACTGCATCGCAAGAACTTGCCTTAAACTGAAGAAAACAACAGAAAATAACCAAACTACCAAAATGAAAAAAATTAAAACCTAAATACTGTATGGACCATATCATGTGCTTATTGGCCACATGTGGTAATTAATTAACAAATCACACAAATATATTGGTCATGTAAGAAATGCAAATTAAAACAACACTGAGATAAAATCTCACACGAGAAACAATGGCTATCAACAAAAAGTCAACCTATAATAAATGTTGGGGACCCTTCCAGATCCAGCCTAGTCCCAGCATGTGAGTGCAAAACTTCCACTCTGTTGAGACTAGTAGACCCCTCCAGACCCAGTCCAGCTTGGTGTGTGAAGGAGACTTTCCGCCATGCTCTCCAGACATCACCAGACCCAGCCCAGGCTCAGAATACAGGCCTGATGTGAAACTCTGTGGTTCAAAACCCTGAAGAGAGGCTACAGGCCAGAACCACCAAGCTAATACAGAAGCAGAGCTTCTTGCCAGAGGGGCACAGTGGGTTCACTTCCATGGGCTGCAGCAGGAACTAGCTGAGCACAGCAACCAGACCCTAGCCAGACACATCAGGATGAGTTGAAATTCATAGATCCAGACCCACTGAGCTGAGACACTTTGATAGACCCAGA
Organism: Octodon degus; assembly: GCF_000260255.1. Taxonomy (NCBI): domain Eukaryota; kingdom Metazoa; phylum Chordata; class Mammalia; order Rodentia; family Octodontidae; genus Octodon; species Octodon degus. The sequence continues at coordinate 3,447 of NW_004525891.1, forward strand.
TCTATGACAGCATTATACCTCTATCTTTCTTCACTGAGAGAGGGGGCAAAAGGTAGCCAGGGTGAACTAGTTTGCCTGGAAGACCCCAGGTACATCAACGGGAGATGATCAGACAGAAGTCACAGGAACTAATTTAGATACAAATTCCCAATTTAATATCTGCTTTGCGAAACAAACATAATGCTTGCTCTTGCTGTCTAATATATAAACCCATTAGTTACAAAAGTTTGTCAACTGATAAATATCACTATCCTTTATTAGTGTTCCTAATTGTACACTTTAAAAACAAAACTATAACTGCCTTAACCACATAATCTCTCTTGGGTAAGAATTTCCCTAGATGCCAAGGTTATAAAGGCACCAAAGCTCTACACAAAGGACAGGGGACACTGCTATACAGAAACACAAAGAGAAGAAGAAAAATGCAAACTCAGTGCAGAGCCCAGCACCCCCCGCCCCCCAAAAAAAGAAGAAAGAAAGAGAAAAATGCAGGAGGCACTAGCATTGAAGATATTGCAAATCACGTAGCTGAAATATCTGAATTAATATAGTCTGAAGAAAAGGCAAAGGATAGAGGAACTCAGATCAGAAATAACATCTGAAATGAAAAAAGAAATCTCGGAATTAATA
>NW_004525891.1:4911-5802 GCF_000260255.1 Octodon degus
CTTCTGCACTGCTGATGGGAATATAGACTGGTGCAACCATTATGGAAATCAGTGTGAAGACGCCTTAGAAAAGTTGGACTGGAAATCCCATTTAAACCATCTATTTTGCTACTGGGAATTTTCCCAGAGGATCTGAAAACATCATATCATAGTGACATATGAGACATGCCTATGTTTATAGCAGCACAATTTGTGATAGCCAAATCTTGGAAACAAAAAAAGAAGCCCATCACCTGAGTAATGGGTGAAATAGATGTGGTATTTTTATACAATCTACTATTACTCAGCTATAAAGAATGATAAACTCCAAGCCTTTATATATAAGTGGATGTCACTTGAAGATATACTCATAAGTGAAGTAAACCAGACACACATGTGTAAATGTCATATAGTTTCCCTAGTATAAGAACTCAAAAGTAGAAATACAAATAGAGAGGTATAATACAAGCAAAAAGAAAGCAAGAACTCAAGGACTAACAAATTAAGAGAATGAAAATAGAAGAGTTAAGAAACCTGACAGTGACAAGCCATACAAATATATGTAGAAGATGGGCAAGGCAATGATTCTGAGAATCTTCAGAAGATTTTTGAACCTAGCAGTTAATTGGAAAGATTCTCATCCTGACTAACTATATACACTGACACCTGTGAGCTAAGCAATTGTAATAGTAGTTTCAAGCTTGTAATAGTAGTTTCAAGCTTCGAGTGCATGTTATTCTGGTCTTCTGAATACAGCCTGCTTCTTATAACATGCCAGTTGTTGCTGTGCTGTCTCTTGGGTAGATGATTGTTCAAAAAGTAGGGGCTCATAATTGAAGGCAGGAGACAGAAAAAGGAGTGTTGTGGGACTGTCCTGCTTCAAGGTAGTATATGGTTAGATTTTTGGACTTA
>NW_004525891.1:5988-9378 GCF_000260255.1 Octodon degus
GACCAAAATTAGAGGTCAATTAAGACTCAGGACATATGAGAACTTGTACTGTAACGTCACTTAACTCTGTAGTGTCCCAAATTTTATGATCAAGGAAATTATGGGGCCAAAGAGGAAAATGATCAGTGATGTACAGTGTGCTTAGGGTGCGTCACACGGAGAGAAAACATTCTCTCAGGCTTTCACAAGAGCACATTGGCCAAGCAATAGCCGCGACTCATCCGCATGGCTAATATTGAAAAAGGATCTACAATCTGAGGTACAGGATCTCAGGAAAAATCTTCAGGGGACTTCACTGACCTTATCAGACCCAAAAACTACAACTCCGGTTGCATAAGTCCTTCTTTATCTTGGTGTTAACCATCCAGCAGAAAAATATAAAAACAAAACATAAGAAGTAAAGGGAAAAAAAAAAAAAGTAAACCCATGCTGCTATGTTGAGCTATAGGGGACTCAGGTCAAGCATTTTTGACATTGCCAGTGAAATCGAAGACCCAATACTACTATGGACTACTAGACTCTTTCAGAATAATTTGCTGAGTTAACACATGTATAATACTCAAATAATGTAACTATACAAAAAGGAGGCACAGATGAATATCTATTTTATATCTTTGTATTCAAAATGTTTAGGATAGATATAGAGATGCATTCTCTTAAAGAACAGAGGGATTGGTTCTAACAGTGTTTGTAAAGAGGATATCATGTTCGCATCTTGTACAGCAATTAAGCTCTAGGAAGAATGTAAGCAATATGTTAATTATTGCAACTGTCCTACTAGTTTAGTTTGAAACTCTCTCATTGTATTTGCTTCTAAATAAAATTATGGGGAAAAAAAGAATTAAGCAGATTTGTTCCTTTTTTTAAAAAAGATTAAGACAAAGCTAACCAAAAAAAAAAAATCTACAGAAGTAAAAGCAGAAAACTTCGCAGTTACGACGAAATATCCTGAAATTCATTAACCAAAGCATACAGAACTCCAAATGACGTCAACGCAATTAAAAACACACCAAGACATATAATACTCAAGATCCCAGAAATTCAGCACAACAACAATGTACTAAAAGCCACCCAAAAAAAGAGAGAAAAAGAAAAAAAAAAAAGAGAACACATCTAAAGAAAATCCATCAGTATAATGCAGACTTCTCTTCACAAACCATGAATTTGAGAAGAGCATGGAGGAGAGAACTTCAAGACCTCTGTGAAAATAAATTCCTGCCCAGACTACTATACCCTGCAAAACACTCCTACAACTTTAATGGGGAAGTGAAATACTACCACAAAAAGAACAATTAAAGAATTTATAAAGTCAAATTCAACCCTGCACAGACTACTAAAAGATAATCAAGTCACAGAGACCAATATGACCAAAACACCACAACTGAGAATGAAAAGCCCCACCAGATAGGGCAAACAATTAAACACAGGAGTAAAGGGCTAAATAACAGTAGATAAATAACATGTTAATCATAAGTCAATATATATCAATAATAACCATCAATTTAAATGGTCTCAGTTAACCAATTAAAAGAAGCAGACTGGCACAGTAGATTAAGAAGCGAAATCCAACACTATATTGTGTAAAAGAAACAAACTTACCTCATAAATAAATTTATAGGCTGAATGTCAACGGATGGAAAACAATAATGCATGCCACAGCACCTCAGAATAAAAACAGGGGTAGAAATCCTGATCACAGACAGTGTCAACTTCAAACCAATAATGATCAAATGAAATAAAGAAGCCACTGCATTCTGGTAAGCGGAAAATTTCATGAGGAAAAGGTAACATGCATAAATATGTATGCACCAAACACAGGAGCACCCAATTATATAAGACAAACCTTAATGAGCATGAAAAATCTAATATCCAATACCACAATCTTAACAGGTGTTCTTAACATCCCCTTACACTCAAAAGATAGATCAAGCAGACAAAAAATTAAAAAGAAATACCGGAACTGAACCAGAACTTGGGACAAAAGGAATTAACAGACATATGCAGTGTGTTCCACAAAACCACAGCTGAATGCACATTTTCATTCAGTTGAAAGTGGGACGTTTTCTAAATACAACACATACTATTCCATAGTCCATGCTTAAGCATATGCAAGAAAACAAAATTTTCCCAAGAATATCATCTAACCATAGAGCAATCAAACTGGAAATAAGTGATGAAAGAAATCATATACACTTCCGAAATACATGGAAATTAAACAACAACTTCTGAGAAACCAATGGGTCACAGAGGAAGTTAAACAAGACTACACACCCCAGGACCTCAGAAAAAAGAAGGGGGAGCAATCTTGCTCACAGACTGCCTCAACTTCAAAGCAAGAACGATCAAAGGAAATAAAGAAGGCCTCTATATGCGGGTAAGGGGAGAAATTCAAGAGGAGGAGTTAACACTCATAAATATGTACAAAAGAAACACAGGAGCACACAACTACATAAAACAAATCTTAATGGACATGAAAAATTTAATATCCAATACCACAATCTTAACAGGAGACCCTAAAACCCCTTGATTCCACGAAGATAGGTCAAGCAGACAAAACATTAGCAAAGGAAGTAGCAGAACAAAATCAGAGCTTGGAATAAATGGACTTAGTGGACATATACACAGTGTTACAGCCAAACACAGCTGAATATACATTTTTTTGAGCTGCACATGGGTCGTTTTCCAGAATACACCACATACTAGTCCATAGGTGATGCTTAAGTATATGCAAGAAAACAGAAATTATCCCATGCATATTATCTGACCACAGTGCACAGAAACTGTAAATAAACGACAAAAGCAATGAGAAAACCACCTAAATAGATGGAAATTAAACAACACAGTACTCAGCAATCAATGGGTCACAGATGAACTTAAACACGTAATTCAAAAATATCGAAAATTCAATGTAAATTCCACCACTATTTATTGGAATTTATGGCATGTGTTGAAAGTAGTTCTCAGAGGGGAATGTATAGCTGTGAATCCACACATTAGGAGAACAGAACGGGAAGGAATATAGACCCTAATGCAGCATCTCCAACATCTAATAAAAGAAGAGCAAACCAAACCCAGAGCCTAAGGACAGGAAGAAATCATGAGGATTAGAGCAGACATTAATTCAATTGAGATGAAGAAGACAGTTCAAAGAATTAATGAATCAAAAGCTGGTTCTTTGAAAGATTAAGTAAATTCAATAAGCCCCTATCTAACCTCATAAAAAGAGCAAACAAAAATTCAAATACAAGCAATAAGGAATGAAAGTGTAATTACCACAGACCCAGTGGAAATTCAGAAAATTATCAAAGCTAATTTGAGAAACTTTACTCTCAGAGAATAGAAGACACAGAAGAAATGGACAGATTCCTAGAAAGGTACAAATTAGGACAA